>NC_057794.1:536441983-536498847 GCF_018294505.1 Triticum aestivum
TTATAAAATGTTTGGTCCCGTTTGAGGGATTTCAGGCAACCGGATTCCGTACTGGTCCACGGGCATTTCCTGACTCCTGTTGATTGACCAAAGTGTTTGGTCTGTCCGGTCTAGACAATTAGAGGCGATCTGGATTAATGAACTATCAAAAACATCAATATATCTTCATATACATCTATCTACCTTGTGTTGTGCATATCGGTGCTTTGATCTGCCGGCCCGACGAACGTGGCAATTCGTTGCTAGAGGAGGAGCAACCTTTGCCCTGTAGAATAGATGGCGTGAGCTTAGTGCAGTGTCTAACGACCAATGTACTCATTTGGCAATGGCCAGATCAAACAACATCCACTGCCAAACGAGATTTGCAGGTCTGAACAGCCAAGGACCTGATCAAGGTGCGGGAAGAATTGGTATGCCCTACACGTACGTACACCGGCCATCGGTCGGCGCACACACTATTGATATCAGTAGCTTGAACAACTGAGACACTGTTGCATTCATGTCCCAATGTGGATGCTCTCTGTATTCTGCGAGTGAATTCCTGTTTTTACCCCCTATTTTGACATTTTTTACACTACTTACCCCATTTAGCGAAATTTCATCCATTTTACCTCATTTAACAAAAGTTCTGCCACGATTTACCCTGTTTAAAATTTCATGAGTGTTCTGACAGCCAGGTCCCAATTGTGAAGTCTAGCTGGCATGCCACATCGATGGTTTTTTCCTGCTTATTTTTCTCTCTCGTGAACCAGTCCTCGCGGTTTCTCCCGACCGGACCGGCCCGATGGAGGTCGCTTGCGTCTCGTCCAATGCATAATGCCTAAGTCGTCCACACTCCTTACTCACGCCCAATCGATTGCATCGCCCGTCCAGGCTTCTGCCCACACGTACCCATCAGGCTCGCTCGAACTTAGGGTTAGGGATTGTCAGGCAGCGGCGTGATTTCATACCACCTCGAGCGGCGTTGTATATGGCCGCGACATCAAGGCAAGAAACGACCCCGTCGAATCCGGCTCCGTCAATCTCGCCGACGTCTGGGCGCGAGATCAAGGCCAGAAATGACCCCATCAGGCTCCATCAAGCTTGCCAACATCGGCGTGGGCGCGTCCATGTACATGCCCCCATCAGGTTGTGCTCGGTTGCGGATCTATGGGGGCCGCTCGTCCAACAAATCAGCTAGGTTGGTGAACAAGCAAGCCCTCTCGTCGTACCGCATTCCACATGATTTTGACCACCTCCATCATATGTGTATTATGAAGTTTTCCTGACTCATGCATTGGCCGGTGAGGCGTTTGATTTGGACAGAATTAAAATACTTATTAGAAGATCACGTGTATACATATCACCCATCTATAACTGACGTACATTGATTTAAAGTTTTTTTCAACATTTTGAATATTGTCAAAATCCTTGTTTTCTTTGTTTTGCGGCATGCGTGTGATTCGAAGGAAGGCAAACAATGTGTGCTATGAATATTGGAGGCCAGAGTGGTGCAGCCCAACTTACACCTTGTGCGTTGGACGCGAGCGACCTGCTCTGGCGATCATATCGGGCCAGCCCGGTCGAGCGAAGCTGCGAGCACTGGTTCAACATGGAGAAAAATAGGTAGGTAAAAACCATTGATGTGGCATGCTAGGTGGACCTAACAATTGGGACCTGCTCATCAGAACGCTCGCAAAATTTTAAAATGGATAAATTGTGGCAAAACTTTTGCTAAATGGGATAAAATGGATGAAATCTTGCTAAATGGGGTAATTAGTGTCAAAAACGTCAAGATAGAGGGTAAAAACCGGAATTCACTCGTATTCTGCACTAGTGGAAATTCTAAATGTTTTGAGATGTTTTTTCTTATGCCGCAAAAATAACCATGCTAAGAGTATGATTAACAAATACAATGGAAGGACAAGGTTGACGTAGGTTTGACATAGATCCTGACGTCTCCTTGGGGCGGTGAGATTAGTGTCTCTCATTGTGGTACAGGATGGAGAGATTTGGTGTCATATACTTCAGACCATTTCAATGGTTCGATGGCGACGACTGTAGCTCCGATGTGTTGGTTATTAGGAGCACGTGCACAAAGACTTCATGACTGCCATCGACAATGTCAGGCTGGCTGTGGTAAGGGAGCGCCGACGGCGGCACCTTGACGGCTCGTCCTGATGGCGGTAGTTGTCTAAGGATCATAATGTAATTATTATTATTATGTTTGGGTGCTTTGTATCAACCTTTACAATAGATCCGAGTGTTTCTTGCAAAAAGCAAAAGAAATGCAATGATAGTACAGAACCCCCCAAAAATTAGTGTAATAAAAATTTACACATATATATGTAGAACACATCTGTATACACTTGCAGAGGGAGTTTTTCCTGTCTGTGCACTTTTGAATATGAATGTGATTTTTTTTATAAAAAATGGCTCGCTAGAGCTTGGGCTTGAAAACATTTGTGCCTATATTTTTTTTGAAAAATATTACTTGTTGTGGTCTACACGAAAAAACAAGCTTTAACTGAATAATTAACACAAGTTAGAGTGTTCTAATGGTTTTCATTCCTATGCTCTTAAATTTGGTTTAAAGTTCAAAAACTCGCGTGTACATCATGAGGCAAAATCATAGAAATAAATCATGATTTTTTTAACTTCGAAGTGCCTCCACTGATATCGACAAGTTCGAAAATCTGCACACTCGGAAAGTTAGTCAACTTCGGTGACAGCTGCCAGAGTTCACGCCCCCCATCGACATGGGGAGCATATCACGAACTCTAGATCAAAAAGACCATAGACGAGTCTCCGCGAAACTTAGGAACCAACAAGCACCGGGGAACATGCTCTTGGATATCCTACGTATCACCCGCCTTTCTTGCTTGTGCTATATTCTGACTTTATTTGTTCTAGTGGTCCCACTCGGGAGGAATAAATCTGCAGAATCTCTATCCCAGAAAGTAGCTAATGTGGCTCACAGGTATCCGTTTGCTGCTAGATTCCGTTTACTTTGGCCCAAATCTAGACTACATCTTGCATTATTACAGAGTAAAGGCCGATACGGCCTTACTGAGTCAGACATATGAGATAATTTGCTAACATGATCTCTTTATAGTTAGCACTTCGTAGTATCACTAACCTGTATGAGAATGTGCACGTCGATGTGTCATGCGTGTACACTGGTGTGCGAACACATCTGAACGTCGGAGCAAAAGTTGCAGCGACCGAACCGAAGAGCAAGGACGATCCTCCGCGCGCAAGATAGATCCTGGAACATGCTCTTGGATAACCAATCGTGATTTCCTTTCTCACTCGCAGATCGCATCGCCTTTCGCCTTTCCATGATTCCGTTCCATCTTTATGCCTGTATGTTGATCCGAGGGGATTAACAAATCTGCACGACCTGTCTTTCTTAAATCACGAGTCCGGAGAGGCGTTTGCGACAAACCAGTAACATGTCCAGCTCTGGGTCACCAACTGGTGGGTGGGTTTTCACTGATCTCCGTATGATCAGCTCTCTTCTCATTAGTGTTGTTGTTTACTTCGTTTTTCATAAAGTGAGGGAGAGGACCTTGTACTGCGACAGATGTTCTCGCCATGTCAAGTGTGAGCCCTCTCACACTACTCTCTGTAAAATGTTGTAAATGGAATAAAATCTGTTGCTGTTGAAATAAACAGTTCCACAGAAATTCTCCAATATTTGCATTATGTATTTTGGAGTAGACAGTCATAATTACACCTTTTGTAAGGTTCCGGCTACGATCATGGCGAGATCTAGGTTTCTATTAGCTTTAGCTGTCCGCCCAACCACCCTCACAGAGAATTCAAATTACAAGCTCTCTCTCAAGCCAGGCCGAAGCCGCCGTCCTCCTTCCTGTCCTCTCTCTAAGAGCTAGCGGTATTTAAACTGTCGAACGTTACACCCCGCTTCGGCGGGTCCAGTCTGGGCCTGCAAGCCACTGGGAAGGCTTACACGCGTGAATGGGCCGGCCCGTCGGCCCATGACTTGATTCGTCTGGTTCCCGCTTCTCGCTAGGTCCATCATCGCTGTCGACGCCCTGGCTGCTGACATCCCCCTGAGGGAGTCCTGGACTAAGGGGTCCTCGGGCGTCCGGCCTATTATTTATGGGCCGGACTGATGGGATGTGAAGATATGAAGACCGAAGACTGTACCCGTGTCCGGATGAGACTCTCCGTGGCGTGGAAGGCAAGTTTGGCGAACAACAATGAAGATTCCCTCTTATATAACTGACTCTATGTAACCCTAGATCCTCCCGGTGTCTATATAAACCGGGGGATGTAGTCCGGAAAGGATATACTCAATACCTTAGTCATACAGGCTAGACTTCTAGGGTTTAGCCATTACGATCTCGTGGTAGATCAACTCTTGTAATACTCATATTAATCAATATTAATCAAGCAGGACGTAGGGTATTACCTCCATCAAGAGGGCCCGAACCTGGGTAAAACTTCGTGTCTCTCGTCTCATGTTACCATCAACCTTAGATGCACAGTTCGGGACCCCTTACCCGAGATCCGCCGGTTTTGACACCGGCATTGGTGCTTTCATTGAGAGTTCCTCTGTGCTGTCGCTGAAAGGTTTGATGGCCCCTTCAATCATCAATAATGACGCTGTCTGCGGAGAAACTTTCCTCCCCGGGTAGATCTTCGTATTCGGCGGCTTCGCACTGCGGGCCAACTCGTTTGGTCATCTAGAGCAGACCATCAGGTCAGATTCGGGAGCTTGAACTACGTCACGGACATCCGTGGAGACTTGATCTTCGCCGGATTCGATACCGTGGTGGCCACTCCCGGTCACCCCGATGATCACGACCTAAATCTGTCATCGGGCCGCATCCAGGAGATCGCTCCTGTAACCGCTCTGGCCCTACAGCCCGAGCAGGCCGCGCCATCCGGAAACGGAAGGATTAACCCAACCTCGGAGGCCGCAGATTCCATGGCGTTGGAGTTGTACATGGACCTGGTCTCACACGAGGCCTATGCCACCGGAACGCTGGACTCGTCTCCGGCTGCAGGTTCCGAACCACGCGAGCCCGCACACGCCGAGCTTGATCATTTATCGATCTTCAAATTCAGCGTCGCAGACATCTTCCAGCACTCGCCTTTGGGCGATATGCTGAACTCATTAGAAAACCTGTCCTTGGTCGAGGACCCACAGCCGAACTATATCCGGCTCGAACCAGGGGCTGACGATGGAGAATTTTACGTCCCACCCGCCACCCACTTTATGGCCACGATCGAGGATTTGACCGACGAACTTGATTACGACTCCGAGGACATAGATGGTATGGACGACGATGCCGGAGAAGAGGAGGCCCAGAACCCGCCGTTCACCGGACGCTGGACGGCTACTTCCTCGTATGACGTATACATGGTGGATGCACCAAAGGAGCACAGCGGCGACGATAAGGAAGACCCAATCGAGGATAAACCTTCCGAAATACAGTCAAAGCGCCGCCATCAGCGGCGTCGCTCTAAGTCACGCCGCAGTAAAGACAGCAACAGCGGCACAGGAGAAGATGACACTCCGGAAGGTGCCGAAGACAACGAAGACCCCGTCGATAAAGCAAACGAACAAGATGAACGGGAAGATGAGGAGGTTAGCCCTGTTAAACAAGCCACGCACCAAGATTCGGAGGACGATAATTACCTTCCACTCTCCGAAGATAAGGTGAGCCTCGGCACCGAAGATTTCATCGTGCCCGAGGAACCTCTCGAGCAGGAGCACTTCAAGCGCCAGCTAATAGCCACGACAAGGAGCCTGAAAAAGAAGCAGCAGCAGCTTCAAGCTGACCAAGACCCGCTCAATGATAAATGGACTAATGTCCTAGCAGCCGAAGAATACGGCCTCAAGCGCCCAACCAAAAGCTACCCAAAACGCAAATTTCTACCTCAGTTCGACGAGGAGGCGCCGGAGTACATACCACCATCGCACAATACGGCCGACCGATCACCACGTGGTCGGGACAGAACGGTAACTCATGTCGAACACCAGCCCGCCCCACCTCATCACTCAGACAGAGGTAAATTAGCTCACGGCCATACATATGACCTACGGCAGAACCTGAACAAGAAAGCAGGACATACAAGATCAATCTACGGATCGCGAGGACGCACCTCAACACGCGACCACGGCCACCTATTCGGACGTGACAAACCCAGTCATGCGGGGGCCGAACACCGCAGACGGACTCAATCAGAGCTGCATCACGATACGACCCGATATAGAGGCCCCGCACACCCTCATGGCTTCACTGATGAGGTCCTGGATCACGAATTCCTCGAAAGATTCAAGCCCGTGAACATAGAATCATACGATGAAACCACGGACCCCGCATTATAAAGCGGGGTGAAAGCCTTTTTCGGTAATACCGGCGAGGGTAAAACACAACACCCATCGGCGATTCAGACTGCCCGTCACATGCATCAGCGTTACTTTGAGCTGCTTTCTTCAGCATATGCTAGTGGGCGTAGAGCATATCCAAGATCTATAATCGATCACTGGTTCACAACTCATGCATGCAGATCATCCAGTCCGGGATCGACAGGTAGCGAGCCTAGTCGTTCAGCCGGTTACCCAATCCAAACGTGATGTACTAATGATTAGCTGTGCACACAGGGCCGTGGAATAGTAGAGATAACGTTTTGTTCAAGCCGGTCAGCACATATACTTTGTAGAAGATCTTCCCTTTCTTCTAGAGTAAATAGCATAAAACTACTAGTTTACAGGTTGGGATTCCAAAAAACTACCAGATTTTAATTTTTCTTAAAAAACTACCAAACGCGTGGTCGGCTGTTTCAAAAAAACCCAAATCACCGAATGCTTTCAAATTGATCGTGATTATGACAAGGATGGCCCACTCTGTTATCTCTCTTACTCACCCGTCTTCTTCTTCCATCTCTCTTTCTTCCTCCCGTCGCTTGCCCCCGACACAGCCATGAAGGGTGCTCGATGCGTACGCTCGCCCCTTGGGCCGGCCGGCCGGTCGCCAGAGCACCGCTGCCGGTGAGCATCCCGCCTTCCCCCTCCCCCCGCAGACTAATCCTGTCCAGGGAAGTATCCTGCAGGAGTTCGCCATGCTGACCATGTCGTGCTATGCTCGTGCTCGTGCCAGAGGAAGATTGCACACACAGCTGACCATGCCGTGCTCGTGCTCGTGCTGGACGCGAGCCACCTAAGGTCGTGCCATGGGAAGCCTCCTGAGGCCCCGCTGCTGGCCGCGAGCCGCCTGAGGCCGCGCCATGGGGAGGTGCCCGAGGCCCCGCTGCTGGCTGCGCCATGGCGAAACGCCGGCCGCGCACCCCATGTCCTGGAGCTCGGCCACCTCCATTCACCGGCAGGGAAGGGGATGGAGGGGAGTGGACGGCGGCCGGTTGCCGGAGAGAAGCCGTGTGGGATTGGTCTAGGATCTGATTGCTTTTTTCTTTTCTTCACAAGGACCCGATCGCTTTTTTCCAGAAAAAGTACAGGGACCCCATCGCTTTTCTTTTGAAAATTATAGGGACTCAATTGCTTTTTATAAATACTTGGGCCCCACCGGTCATAACCTGTGAATGGTCAATCTAACGGTGTTAATTTTTATGCCACATGGACCTGACAGGTGGGCCACAACTGTCAAAAAACGGTTTACAATGTAAACACTCGGTGATTTGGGTTTTTTGAAACAACCGACCTCGCGTTTGGTAGTTTTTCGAGAAAAATTAAAATCTGATAGTTTTTTAAAACCCTAACCTATAAACTAGTAGTTTTATGCTATTTATTCCTTTCTTCTACGTACCAAAAAAACTAGCTAGCATATATCTAGCTACCTTGTGCTCCGCATAATGCTGGTTCCATCTCCTCGTCCAAAAAACAGGGCCGTGCGCTCTGCACTTACAAATTCTTTGATCAATGAGGAGAAACCTCGAACAAGCATACAATGGTGAGCTTGTAGCAGCCGAGAGCCGCGCGAAGAGTCTGTCAAACGTACGGGCCCATTGGCAGTGGTCTCGTCAAACAACCAACCACTGCCAAAGGAGACTTGCCCAGCGATGCAGCTTGCGCCCCATGGAAAGGTCATGCAGTGTGTATGGTTTGCATAGCCACTACGCGTTTGGTATGCGCTCAGGTAGCGTATTCGACTTGGGTATCGCCGTATCGGGAAGCTCTGTTTTCAAACTATCTTTACCGAATACGAGCTCTGTTTGTTTCGAGCGTCCGGCTCCCGGTTTTCTAATCACCTTCGGTCCTGCCGTTTTCAGTTTCGCGAGCGCAAGTATCGGAAGACGCCGCTACCCAATACGTCGTGGGCCTACCAAACACTGGATACTGTTTCGGAAAGCGCTGTAATCGGAAGCCGTGACATTTCCATCGAACCAAACGTGTCGTAGTTGCTTGCTTTCAGTACGTTGTGATATGTGTAGTTACAATTTCAAGTGTTGCTTCTTGTCTGCAGGCCTGAACAGTCTAGGACCTGATCAAGGTGTGAGAAGAATTGCTATGCTCTAAACGTACGTAAGCCGGCTGTAGGCAGGTGCGGTCGCGGTTGATATCAGCAACTTCGACAAGTTACGCATTGTTGAACTAACATCTCAGTGTGCATGTAGTCAGTATTCTATGCTAGTGGAAGCTGCAAATGTTTCCCAGATTTTTTGTGACACAGACCATGCTAAGTTGTATGATTGACACATACAACGATAATGTAGACCTCTAAATTTGTGAGTCTTACATAACAAGTGTTACAAAAAAGTTTGCCCAATAGTGACTTTCGCCCCGCTTTATATATAAAGCAACAACCAAGCATTACAACTAGCACTACCACATGACAGTGCACCACACAAACAACAAAGGAAACTGCAAAGATTTGATGGTGACGAGGATGGCAAGAAAGCCCCAAAACAACAAGCTGTTGGGGAACGTAATAATTTCAAAAAAATTCTACGCACACGCAAGATGATGGTGATGCATAGCAACAAGAGAGGAGAGTGTTGTCTACGTACCCTCGTAGATCGAAAGCGGAAGCGTTAGCACAACGCGGTTGATGTAGTCGTACGTCTTCACAGTCCGAGTTCTAGCACACGTTCAGCTCGATGACGATCCCCGGACTCCGATCCAGCAGAATGTCGGGGAAGAGTTCCGTCAGCACGACGGCGGGGTGACGATTTTGATGTTCTACCATCGCAGGGCTTTGCCTAAGCACCGCTACAATATTATCGAGGATTATGATGGAAGGGGGCACCGCACACGGCTAAGAGATCAATAGTCAATTGTTGTGTCTATGGGGTGCCCCTCTGCCCCCGTATATAAAGGAGCAAGGGGGGAGGCGGCCGGCCTAGGAGGAGGGCGCGCCAAGGGGGGAGTCCTACTCCCTCCTCCTTCCCTTGTTGGAGTAGGAGAGAAGGAAAGAGGGGGAGAGGAACAAGGAAAAGGGGGCTGCACCCCTTGTCCAATTCGGACCAGAGGGGGGGCGCGCGCCTCCTTCCTTTTGGCCTCTCTCCTCTATTCCCGTATGCCCCAATAAGGCCCATATACTCCCCGGCGAATTCCCGTAACTCTCCGGTACTCCGAAAAATACTCGAATCACTCGGAACCTTTCCGATGTCCGAATATAGTCGTCCAATATATCGATCTTTACGTCTCGACCATTTTGAGACTCCTCGTCATGTCCCCGATCTCATCCGGGACTCCGAACTCCTTCGGTACATCAAAACTCATAAACTCATAATATAACTGTCATCGAAACCTTAAGCGTGCGGACCCTAAGGGTTCCAGAACAATGTAGACATGACCGAGACACGTCTCCGGTCAATAACCAATAGCGGAACCTGGATGCTCATATTGGCTCCCACATATTCTACGAAGATCTTTACCGGTCAAACCGCATAACAACATACGTTGTTCCCTTTGTCATCGGTATGTTACTTGCCTGAGATTCGATCGTCGGTATCTCAATACCTAGTTCAATCTCGTTACCGGCAAGTCTTTTTACTCGTTTCGTAATACATCGCCTCGCAACTATCTCATTAGTTGCAATGCTTGCAAGGCTTTAGGTGATGTGCATTACCGAGAGGTCCCAGAGATACCTCTCCGACAATCGGAGTGACAAATCCTAATCTCAAAATACGCCAACCCAACAAGTACCTTCGGAGACACCTGTAGATCACCTTTATAATCAGCCATTTATGTTGTGACGTTTTGTAGCACACAAAGTGTTCCTCGGGTAAACGGGAGTTGCATAATCTCATAGTCATAGGAACATGTATAAGTCATGAAGAAAGCAGTAGCAACAAACTAAACGATCAAGTGCTATGCTAACGGAATGGGTCAAGTCAATCACATCATTCTCCTAATGATGTGATCCCGCTAATCAAATGACAACTCATGTCTATGGTTAGGAAACATAACCATCTTTAATGAACGAGCTAGTCAAGTAGAGGCATACTAGTGACACTCTGTTTGTCTATGTATTCACACATGTATTATGTTTCCGGTTAATACAATTCTAGCATGAATAATAAACATTTATCATGATATAAGGAAATATATAATAACTTTATTGTTGCCTCTAGGGCATATTTCCTTCAGTTTCCCACTTGCACTAGAGTCAATAATCTAGTTCACATCGCCATGTGATTTAACATCAATAGTTCACATTATCATGTGATTAACACCCATAGTTCACATCGACATGTGACCAACATCCAAAGGGTTTACTAGAGTCAATAATCTAGTTCACACCGCTATGTGATTAACACCCAAAGAGTACTAAGGTGTGATCATGTTTTTCTTGTGAGAGAATTTTAGTCAACGGGTCTGCCACATTCAGATTCGTAAGTATTTTGCAAATTTCTATGTCAACAATGCTCTGCACAGAGCTACTCTAGCTAATTGCTCTCACTTTCAATATGTATCCAAATTAAGATTTAGAGTCATCTGGATCAGTGTCAAAATTTGCATCGACGTAACCCTTTACGACGAACCTTTTGTCACTTCCATAATCGAGAAACATATCCTTATTCCACTAAGGATAATTTTGACCAATGTCCAGTGATCTACTCCTAGATCACTATTGTACTCCTTTGCCAAACTCAGGGCAGGGTATACAATAGGTCTGGTACACAGCATGTCATACTTTATAGAACCTATGGCTGAGGCATAGAGAATGACTTTCATTCTCTCTCTATCTTCTGCCGTGGTCGGGTTTTGAGTCTTGCTCAACTTCACACCTTGTAACACAGGCAAGAACTCTTTCTTTTAACTGTTCCATTTTGAACTACTTCAAAATCTTGTCAAGGTATGTACTCATTGAAAAAACTTATCAAGCGTATTGATCTATCTCTATAGATCTTGATGCTCAATATGTAAGCAGCTTCACCGAGGTCTTTCTTTGAAAAACTCCTTTCAAACATTCCTTTATGCTTTGCAGAATAATTCTACATTATCTCCGATCAACAATATGTCATTCACATATACTTATCAGAAATGCTGTAGTGCTCCCACTCACTTTTTTGTAAATACAAGCTTCATCACAAGTCTGTATAAAACTATATGCTTTGGTCAACTTATCAAAGCGTATATTCCAACTCCGAGATGCTTGCACCAGTCCATAGATGGATCGCTGGAGCTTGCATATTTTGTTAGTACGTTTAGGATTGACAAAACCTTCTGGTTGCATCATATACAACTCTTCTTTAATAAATCCATTAAGGAATGCAGTTTTGTTTATTCATTTGCTAGATTTCATAAAATGCGGCAATTGCTAACATGATTCAGACAGACTTAAGCATAGATAGAGTGAGAAACTCTCATCGTAGTCAATACCTTGAACTTGTCGAAAACCTGTTTGCGACAATTTTAGCTTTGTAGATAGTAACACTACTATCAGCGTCCGTCTTCCTCTTGAAGATCCATTTAATCTCAATGGCTCGCCGATCATTGCGCAAGTCAATCAAAGTCCATAATTTGTTCTCATACATGGATCTTATCTCAGATTTCATGGCCTCAAGCCATTTCGCGGAATCTAGGCTCATCATCGCTTCCTCATAGTTCGTAGGCTCTTCATGGTCAAGTAACATGACCTCCAGAATAGGATTACCGTACCACTCTGGTGCGAATCTCACTCTGTTTACCTACGAGGTTCGGTAGTAACTTGATCTGAAATTACATGATCATCATCGTTAGCTTCCTCACTAATCGATGTAGTAGTCACAGGAACAGATTTCTGTGATGAACTACTTTCCAATAAAGGAGCAGGTACAGTTACCTCATCAAGTTCTACTTTCCTCCCACTCACTTCTTTCGAGAGAAACTCCTTTTTTAGAAAGGATCCATTCAAAGCAACGAGTATATTGCCTTCGGATCTATGATAGAAGGTGTACCCAACATTTTCTTTTGGGTATCCTGTGAAGACGCACTTCTCCGATTTGGGTTAGAGCTTATCAGGTTTAAACTTTTTCACATAAGCATTGCAACCTCAAACTTTAAGAAATGACAGCTTCGGTTTCTTGCCAAACCATAGTTCATACGGTGTCGTCTCAATGGATTTAGATGGTGCCCTATTTAACGTGAATGCAGCTGTCTCTAATGCATAACCCCAAAATGATAGTGGTAGATCGGTAAGAGACATCATAGATCACACCATATCTAATAAAGTATGGTTATGACGTTCGGACACACCATTATACTGTGGTGTTCCAGGTGGTGTGAGTAGTGAAACTATTTCACATTTGTTTTTAACTGAAGGCCAAACTCGTAACTCAAATATTTTACTTCTAAGATCATATCGTAGAAACTTTTATTTTTGTTACGATGATTCTCCACTTCACTCTGAAATTCTTTGAACTTTTTAAATGTTTCAGACTTGTGTTTCGTCAAGTAGATATACTCATGTCTGCTCAAATCATCTGTGAAGATCAGAAAATAATGATACCTGCCACGAGCCTCAATATTCATCGGACCACATACATCAGTATGTATGATTTCCAACAAATCTGTTGCTCGCTCCATTGTTCCGGAGAACGGAGTCTTAGTCATCTTGCCCATGAGGCATGGTTCGCAAGCATCAACTGATTTATAATCAAGTGATGCCAAAAGCCCATCAGCATGGATTTTCTTCATGCGCTTTACACCAATATGACCTAAATGGCAGTGCCACAAATAAGTTGCACCATCATTATTAACTTTGCATCTTTTGGTTTCAATGTTATGAATATGTGTATCACTACGATAGAGATCCAACGAACCATTTTCATTGGGTGTGTAACCATATAAGGTTTTATTCATGTAAACAGAACAACAATTTATTCTCTTACTTAAATGAATAACCGTATTGCAATAAACATGATCAAATCATATTCATGCTCAACGCAAACACCAAATAACATTTATTTAGGTTCGACACTAATCCCAAAAGTATAGGGAGTGTGCGATGATGATCATATCAATCTTGGAACCACTTCCAACACACATCGTCACTTCACCCTTAACTAGTCTATGTTCATTCTGTAACTCCCGTTTCGAGTTACTACTCTTAGCAACTAAACCAGTATCAAATACCGAGGGGTTGCTACGAACACTAGTAAAATACACATAAATAATCTGTATATCAAATATACCTTTGTTCACTTTGCCATCCTTCTTATCCGTCAAATACTTGGGACAGTTCCGCTTTCAGTGACCAGTCCCTTTGCAGTAGAAGCACTTAGTCTCAGGCTTACGACCAGACTTGGGCTTCTTCACTTGAGCAACAACTTTCTTGCCATTCTTCTTGAAGTTCCCTTCTTCCCTTTGCCCTTTTCTTGAAACTAGTGGTCTTGTCTACCATCAACACTTGATATTTTTCTTGATATCTACCTTCGTCGATTTCAGCATTACGAAGAGCTTGGGAATCGTTTCCATTATCCCTTGCATATCATAGTTCATCACGAAGTTCTACTAACTTGGTGATGGTGACTAGAGAATTCTGTCAATCACTATTTTATCTGGAAGATTAACTCCCACTTGATTCAAGTGATTGTAGTACCCAGACAATCTGAGCACATGCTCACTGCTTGAGCTATTCTCCTCCATCTTTTAGCTATAAACTTGTTGGAGACTTCATATCTCTCAACTTGGGTATTTGCTTGAAATATTAACTTCAACTCCTGGAACATCTCATATGGTCCATGACGTTCAAAACGTCTTTGAAGTCCCGATTCTAAGCCGTTTAAGCATGGTGCACTAAACTATCAAGTAGTCATCATATTGAGCTAGCCAAATGTTCATAACATCTGCATCTGCTCCAGCAATAGGTTTGCCACCTAGCGGTGCATCAAAGACATAATTCTTCTGTACAGCAATGAGGATAAACCTCAGATCACGGATCCAATCCGCATCATTGCTACTAACATCTTTCAACTTAATTTTCTCTAGGAACATATCAAAAATAAAATAGGGGAGCTAAACGCGAGCTATTGATCTACAACATAGATATGCTAATACTACCATGACTAAGTTCATGATAAATTAAAGTTCAATTAATCATATTACTTAAGAACTCCCACTTAGAAAGACATCCCTCTAATATTCTAAGTGATCACGTGATCCAAATCAACTAAACCATAACCGATCATCACGTGAAATGGAGTAGCTTTCAATGGTGAACATCAATATGTTGATCATATCTATTATATGATTCACGCTCGACCTTTCGGTCTCAGTGTTCCGAGGCCATACCTGCATATGCTAGGCTCGTCAAGTTTAACCTGAGTATTCTGCGTGTGCAAAATTGGCTTGCACCCGTTGTAGATGGACGTAGAGCTTATCACACCTGATCATCACGTGGTGTCTGGGAACGACGAACTTTGGAAACGGTGCATACTCAGGGAGAACACTTTTATCTTGAAATTTAGTGAGAGATCATCTTATAATGCTACCGTCAATCAAAGAAAGATAAGATGCATAAAAGATAAACATCACATGCAATCAATATAAGTGATATGATATGGCCATCATCATCTTGTGCTTGTGATCTCCATCTCCGAAGCACCGTCATGATCACCATCATCACCGGCGCGACATCATGATCACCATCGTAGCATCGTTGTCATCTCACCAATCTTATGCTTCTGTGACTATCGCTACCGCTTAGTGATAAAGCAAAGCATTACAGCGCAATTGCATTGCACACAATAAAGCGACAACCATATGGCTCTTGCCAGTTGCCGATAACTCGGTTACAAAACATGATCATCTCATACAATAAACTTTAGCATCATGTCTTGACCATATCACATCACAACATGCCCTGCAAAAACAAGTTAGATGTCCTCTACTTTGTTGTTGCAAGTTTTACGTGGCTGCTATGGGCTTAGCAAGAACCGTTCTTACCTACGCATCAAAACCACAACGATAGTTTGTCAAGTTGGTGCTGTTTTAACCTTCGCAAGGACCGGGCGTAGCCACACTTGGTTCAACTAAAGTTGGAGAAACTGACACCCGCCAGCCACCTGTGTGCAAAGCACGTCGGTAGAACCAATCTCGCGTAAGCGTACGCGTAATGTCGGTCCGGGCCGCTTCATCCAACAATACCGTCGAACCAAAGTATGACATGCTGGTAAGCAGTATGACTTATATCGCCCATAACTCACTTGTGTTCTACTCGTGCACAACACCAACGCATAAAACCTAGGCTCGGATGCCACTGTTGGGGAACGTAGCAATTTCAAAAATTTTCTACGCACACGCAAGATCATGGTGATGTATAGCAACAAGAGAGGAGAGTGTTGTCTACGGACCCTCGTAGACCGAAAGCGGAAGCGTTAGCACAACGCGGTTGATGTAGTCGTACGTCTTCACGGCCCGACCGATCAAGCACCGAAACTACGGCACCTCCGAGTTCTAGCACACGTTCAGCTCGATGACGAGCCCCGGACTCCAATCCAGCAGAATGTCGGGGAAGAGTTCCGTCAGCACGACGGCGTGGTGACGATCTTGATGTCCTACCGTCACAGGGCTTCGCCTAAGCACTGCTACAATATTATCGAGTATTATGGTGGAAGGGGGCACCGCATACGGCTAAGAGATGAATGATCAATTGTTGTGTCTATGGGGTGTCCCCCTGCCCCCGTATATAAAGGAGCAAGGGGGGAGGCGGACGGCCTAGGAGGAGGGCGCGCCAAGTGGGGAGTCCTACTCCCATCGGGAGTAGGACTCCTACTCCCATCGGGAGTAGGACTCCTCCTTCCCTTGTTGGAGTAGGAGAGAAGGAAAGAGGGGAACAGGAACAAGGAAAAGGGGGCTGCACCCCTTGTCCAATTCGGACCAGAGGGGGGGGGGCGCGCGCCTTCTTCCTTTTGGCCTCTCTCCTCTATTCCCGTATGGCTCAATAAGGCCCATATACTCCCCGGCGAATTCCCGTAACTTTCCGGTACTCCGAAAAATATCCGAATCACTCGGAACCTTTCCGATGTCCGAATATAGTCGTCCAATATATCGATCTTTACGTCTCGAACATTTCGAGACTCCTCGTCATGTCCCCAACCTCATTCGGGACTCTGAACTCCTTCGGTACATCAAAACTCATAAACTCATAATATAACTGTCATCGTAACCTTAAGCGTGCGGACCCTACGGGTTCGAGAACAATGTAGACATGACCGAGACACGTCTCCGGTCAATAACCAATAGCGGAACCTGGATGCTCATATTGGCTCCCACATATTCTACGAAGATCTTTATCGGTCAAACCGCATAACAACATACGTTGTTCCCTTTGTTATCGGTATGTTACTTGCCCGAGATTCGATCGTCGGTATCTCAATACCTAGTTCAATCTCGTTACCGGTAAGTCTCTTTACTCGTTCCGTAATACATCATTTCACAACTAACTCATTAGTTGCAATGCTTGCAAGGCTTTAGGTGATGTGCACTACCAAGAGGGCCCAGAGATACCTCTCCGACAATCGGAGTGACAAATCCTAATCTTGAAATACGTCAACCCAATAAGTACCTTCGGAGACACCTGTAGAGCATCTTTATAATCACCCAGTTACGTTGTGACGTTTGGTAACACACAAAGTGTTTCTCTGGTAAACGAGAGTTGCATAATCTCATAGTCATAGGAACATGTATAAGTCATGAAGAAAGCAGTAGCAACAAACTAAACGATCAAGTGCTATGCTAACAGAATGGGTCAAGTCAATCACATCATTCTCCTAATGATGTGATCCCATTAATCAAATGACAACTCATGTCTGTGGTTAGGAAACATAACCATCTTTAATCAACGAGCTAGTCAAGTAGAGGCATACTAGTGACACTCTGTTTGTCTATGTATTCACACATGTATTATGTTTCCGGTTAATACAATTCTAGCATTAATAATAAACATTTATCATAATATAAGAAAATATATAATAACTTTATTATTACCTCTAGGGCATATTTCCTTCACAAGCAAACAACAAATTAAAGATTAGAGCATGCACCGCTTTGAGTCCTAGGAGCCCTTATCCACGATCAGGTACCCGGAGCCGAGAATTGGTGCCAATTGAGAGGGAGACTAGCTGTTGGAGGAGGCTATGCCGGAGCCAAGTGTTCAATTGTTCTTCTACACTGTTGACCTGTGTTTAGTTGGGGCTGACCAACCATTTAGTTCTTCTACTCATGCAACACTGTCTTTGCATGTCAGTGTACGTTGCTATTTGTTGCCCTTATAACTCAACTTTTTCTTTCTGTCTATCAGTGAAATAATACACACTCTGCGTATTCGTGATAAATCATTTTCCCAATGCCTCTCGTCCCAAAGTCATGGGCATGCAAAAATAGCGATATGAGCAGGTTTTTCTTTCTCAACTGAAGATACGAAGCTTGGAGAAAAAATAATAATAGAGATAGTCTGCGTGTTTGTTTGCTTAGCTACATGCATGGATCACGGCAGCACTCACATCTCTAGCATATGTAAAGAGAGGATAGAGATATATATGACGGTTTTACACTTATTGTACCAAAATTCTTCCAGGATAAAATGACATTGATTTTACGTTTCAAGTACAAGTACAGTGGTTGGTACGGTGTACCATGCTCTCATCACGCAAGAGTAGAACACACCCAGCAGCAATTCCCACTGTCTTCGTCACATGCAGCATTAAGCTGCTTTCTTCAGCATATGCAAGTGGACGTCGAGCATATCCAAGATCAGTGATCGATCACAAGTTAACCAACACGTATGCATGCAGATTGATTTTTCCCAGGATCAACATCTAGCATGCCCGGTCGACTGGTCACCGAATCGAAACAAAATAGTACTAACAACTGGCTGTGCAACGCAGAATCATCAAACAGAAGAGAGAAATATTAGCTAGCACGCAGAAACTTCACGAAAGATCTGAAATATTAGCTAGCACGCAAAAACTTCACGGAAGATCTTTTTTTTCTTTCTGTTGAGTATATGTGTTGTGTATATCTGTGTATTGAGCCCACCTCCTAATTGCTTTGTATAGTTAAGGTCCTGGTCACCTTTGTACACCATATATACGTGCCCTTGCACACAAGTAATACATCGTGCAATTCCCACATCATACATGGTATCAGTTTCCTAGGTTCAACCCTAGCTTTCGCCGCCGCAGCCGCCCAGCCGCCGCCGCCGCTCCTCCCCACTCCCTGCCGCCGCGCTCCCCCTTCCCTACCGGCGCCCGCCGCCGCTGCTCCTCCCTTCTCCCTGCCGCCGTGCTCCCCCTTCCCTACCCGCGCCGCCGCGCCACCCAACTCCCTCCTAGCCGCTGCTCCTACTAGTCGCCGCTGCCCTCCCGAGCCCCGCTGCCCGCCCGAACCCTCCCTCCCGAGTGCCACCCCGAGCCGGACCGCCGCCGCCACCCGCACCCAACCCTAACCCGTGCCATCCCGAGCCGACCCTAGCCGCACCACCCTAGCCGCCATGTTGTCCGTCACGTCATCCGCGTCCACCAATTCCAACCTGTTCGCCGATGCCAACCCTCCCGACGTCAACGACATCCGCAACCTGAACATCTACGAGCAGGTGCCGATTCGTCTCTCCCAAACGGACTCCTCCTACTGCATGTGGAATATGTATTTCTCCCTCGTGTTTCGAGAGTACCACCTCTTCAATCACATGGACGGCTCCGTCGACTCCAGCCTCGTCCCCGAGGTCCATGACTGGTCCACCATCGACACCACGATCATCTGGTGGTCCTTCCTCACCATCTCGCCGGACCTCTTTCGGACAGTCATGCAGGACGGCGATGACGCCCACACCGTATGGACCAAGCTGAACGGGCTCTTCGCCAATAATGAACTCCAACGTCGTGTTTTTTTGCAGCAAGAGTTTTTTGGGTGCCACCAGGACAACTCCTCCGTCGACGACTACTGTCGCCGTCTCAAGACTCTTGCTGACGAGCTTCGCGATATTGGCGCAAAGATCGATGATGACCTCCTCCTCAGCACGCTCACCGCCGGGCTCAACGAGGACTTCGGCAACATCGCGGCGAACCTCACCCTCATCCCTGGGCCCTCCTTCCCCAAGTTCGTTGCGTACCTCCGCTTGGAGGAGCGGTGGATGAAGCAGGTGAAGGCGCGGGCAATCCACACCGCCCTCGCCGCCGGCACCTATCGCTTCCTCGGGCGCGCCACCTCAGTCGCGCCATCAGGCGCCGTATCTGGCAGTGCCGCCGCTGTACATGGCACAGCAGCAGCAGCCGGGGCTGCTTCCCTTCCCGTACGGGCCGCCCGCACCTCCCGACGAACGGCGCCGCGGTGGCCGCCGCGGCGGTTAGCAGCAGCAGGGAGCCGGCCAACCTCGTCAGCAGCAGCAGCAGCTCCAGGTGCCCCTTCCATGGGCCGGCGGCTACAACCCGTGGACCGGTGTCGCTCATGCCTACACCATGCCGGTCCCCCGGGTTCCTGCGCCGAAGCATCCTGTGTCGCGCCCTCCGGCGCATCAGGCGTACTACGTGGATCTACAGCCCTATGGAGGGTACCCACCGCCGTAGCTGAGCGGCGGTTACGGCCTCCCGATGGCGCCTCCCTCCCCCTCGCTGGCGTTGCCGCCGGCATCTTGGGATCCGGTGCTCCTCGCCGCGCTGCACACCGCTCCTACGCCGAACAACTACACTGGAGCCGGTGATTGGTATATGGACACTGGGGCCATGGCTCACTGATACGTCTCCAACGTATCTATAATTTTTGATTGCTCCATGCTATATTATCTACTCTTTTGGACTATATTGGGCTTTATTTTCCACTTTTATATTATTTTTGGGACTAACCTATTAACCGGAGGCCCAGCCCAGAATTGCTATTTTTTTGCCTATTTCAGTGTTTCGAAGAACCGGAATATCAAACGGAATACAAACGGAATGAAACCTTCCGGGACGTGATTTTCTCACCGAACGTGATCCAGGAGACTTGGACCCTATGCCAAGGCATCAGAGAGGCGGTCATGAGGGTGGGGGCACTCCCCCTAGGGCGCGCCCCCCTGCCTAGTGGGCCCCTCGAAGCTCCACTGACGTACTTCTTCCTCTTATATATACCTACGTACCCCCAAACGATCAGAACAGGAGCCAAAAACCTAATTCCACCGCCGCAACTTTCTGTATCCACGAGATTCCATCTTGGGGCCTGTTCCGGAGCTCTGCCGGAGAAGGCCTTCATCACGGAGGGCTTCTACATCATCATATATAGCCTCTTCGATGAAGTGTGAGTAGTTTACCTCAGACCTTCGGGTCCATAGTTAGTAGCTAGATGGCTTCTTCTCTCTTTTTGGATCTCAATACAAAGTTCTCCCCCTCTCTCGTGGAGATCTATTCGATGTAATCTTCTTTTTGCGGTGTGTTTGTTGAGAACGATGAATTGTGGGTTTATGATCAAGTCTATCTATGATAATATTTGAATCTTCTCTGAATTCTTTTATGTATGATTGGTTATCTTTGAAAGTCTCTTCGAATTATCCGTTTGGTTTGGCCAACTAGATTGATAATTCTTGCCATGGGAGAAGTGCTTAGCTTTGGGTTCGATCTTGCGGTGTCCTTTCCCAGTGACAGAAGGGGCAGCAAGGCACGTATTGTATCATTGCCATCGAGGATAACAAGATGGGGTTTATTTCATATTGCATGAATTTATCTCTCTACATCATGTCATCTTGCTTAAGGCATTACTCTGTTTTTAACTTAATAGTCTAGATGCATGCTGGATAGCGGTCGATGAGTGGAGTAATAGTAGTAGATGCAGAATCGTTTCGGTCTACTTGTCACGGACGTGATGCCTATATACATGATCATGCCTAGATATTCTCATAACTATGCTCAATTTTGTTAATTGCTCAACAGTAATTTGTTCACCCACCGTAGAATACTTATACTCTTGAGAGAAGCCACTAGTGAAACCTATGGCCCCCGGGTCTATTCTCATCATATCAATCTCCATCCCTTTAATCTTGCTCTGCTTTTTTACTTTGCCTTTACTTTTCACTTTGCATATTTATACCAAAAATACCAAAAATATTATATCTATCAGATCTCACTCTCGTAAGTGACCGTCAAGGGATTGACAACCCCTAATCGCGTTGGTTGTGAGTAGCTATCGTTTTGTGCAGGTACGAGGGACTTGAGCGTGGCCTCCTCCTGGATTGATACCTTGGTTCTCAAAAACTGAGGGAAATACTTACGCTACTCTGCTGCATCATTCTTTCCTCTTCGAGGAAATCCAACGCAAGCTCAAGAGGTAGCAAGAAGAATTTCTGGCGCCGTTGCCGGGGAGTCTACGCAAAAAGTCAACATACCAAGTACCCATCACAATCCCTATCTCTCGCATTAAATTATTTGCCATTTGCCTCTCGTTTTCCTCTCCCCCACTTCACCCTTGCCGTTTTATTCGCTCTCTCTCTCTCTCTCTCTCTATCCTCCGTCTCTATTTGCCTCTTTTGTCCGTTTGCTTTTGTTTGCCCGTGTGTTGGTTTGCTTGTTTGTCGCGATGGATCAAGATACTACCAAATTGTGTGGCTTCACCAGTACCAATAATAATGATTTCCTTAGCACTCCGATTGCTCCTCTTGCCAATACTGAATCTTGTGAAATCAATGCTGCTTTGTTGAATCTTGTTATGAAAGATCAATTCGCCAGCCTTCCTAGTAAAGATGCCGCTACTCATCTGAATAGCTTCGTTGATTTATGTGATATGCAAAAGAAAAAATATGTCGATAATGATGTCGTTAAATTGGAGCTATTTCCTTTTTCGCTTAGAGATCGTGCTAAAGCTTGGTTTCCATCTTTGCCTAAAAATAGTATTGATTCTTGGAACAAGTGCAAAGATGCTTTTATCTCTAAGTATTTCCCTCCCACTAAGATCATCTCTCTTAGAAACGATATTATGAACTTTAAACAAGTTGATCATGAACATGTTGCACAAGCTTGGGAGAGAATGAAATTAATGATACGTAATTGCCCTACTCAAGGTTTGAATTTGTGGATGATTATACAAAAATTTTATGCCGGATTGAATTTTGCTTCTAGAAATCTTTTAGATTCGGCCGCGGGAGGCACTTTTATGGAAATCACCTTAGGAGATGCTACTAAACTCCTATATAATATTATGGTTAATTATTCTCAATGGCATACTGAAAGATCTTCTAATAAAAAAGTGCATGCGATAGAAGAAATCAATGTTTGAGTGGAAAGATGGATGAACTTATGAAATTATTTGCTACTAAGAGTGTTTCTTCTGATCCTAATGATATGCCTTTGTCTACTTTGATTGAGAATAACAATGAATCTATGGATGTGAATTTTGTTGATAGGAATAATTTTGGTAACAACGCTTATAGAGGGAATTTTAATCCTGGGCTATATCCTAGTAATCCTTCTAATAATTATGGGAATTCTTACAACAACTCTTATGGAAATTATAATAAGATGCCCTCTGAATTTGAGAATAGTGTTAAAGAGTTTATGAATTCACAAAATAATTTTAATGCTTTGCTTGAAGAGAAATTGCTTAAAGTTGATGATTTGGCTAGGAACGTTGATAGAATTTCTCTTGAGGTTGATTCTTTAAAGCTTAGATCTATTCCTCCTAAGCATGATATCAATGAGTCTCTCAAAGCCATGAGAATTTCCATTGATGAGTGCAAGGAAAGAACCGCTAGGATGCGTGCTTCCAAAGATGCCTTTATTAAAGCGTGTTCTTCCAATTCCTATGAAAATCAAGATGAAGATCTAAAAGTTATTGATGTGTATCCTATTAAATCTTTGTTTTGCAATATGAATCTTGGTGAAACTGAATATGATCTTCCTTTACCTATAACGCGTTCTAAAAATTCGTAGTATTTAGATCTTTATGATGAAATTGATGAAAGTGGGATTGAAAGAAATAAAAATCTAGATGTTGCTAAACCCACTATATTGGATTTCAAGGAATTTAATTATGAAAGTTGTTCTTTAATTGATTGTATTTCCTTGTTGCAATCCGTGCTAAATTCTCCACATGCTTATAGTCAAAAGAAAGCCTTCACCGAACATATTGTTGATGCCTTGATGCAATCTTATGAAGAAAAACTTGAGTTGAAAGTTTCTATCCCTAGAAAACTCTATGATGAGTGGGAACGAACTATTAAAATTAAAATTAAAGATCATGAGTTTTATGCTTTGTGTGATTTGGGTGCTAGTGTCTCCACTGTCCCCAAAACTTTGTGTGATTTGCTAGATTTCCGCGATTTTGATGATTGCTCTCTAAACTTGCATCTTGCAGATTCTACTATTAAGAAACCTATGGGAAGGATTAATGATGTTCTTATTGTTGCAAATAGGAATTATGTGCCCGTAGATTTCATTGTTCTTGATATAGATTGCAATCCTTCTTGCCCTATTATTCTTGGTAGACCTTTCCTTAGAACGGTTGGTGCGATTATTGATATGAAGGAAGGGAATATTAGATTTCAATTTCCTTTAAAAAAGGGCATGGAACACTTTCCAAGAGAGAAAATAAAATTGCCATATGAAACTATCAGGAGATCCACTTATGGATTGCCTACCAAAGATGGCAATACCTAGATCTATCTTTGCTTGTTATGCCTAGCTAGGGGCGTTAAACGATAGCGCTTGTTGGGAGGCAACCCAATTTTATTTTTATTCCTTGATTTTTGCTCCTGTTTAGTAATAAATAAATTATTTAGCCTCTGTTTTGTTTGTGTTTTTTTGTGTTTAATTAGTGTTTGTGCCATGTAGAACCGTTGGGAAGACTTGGGGAAAGTCTTGTTGAACTTGCTGTAAAAAACAGAAACTTTAGCGCTCACGAGAACTGCTGTCATTTTTATTTGGAGAGTTCTATTTAGTTAATTCTTTTTGCAGATGATTAATAGATAAATTCCTCACGTCCAGCAATTTATTTTAGAATTTTTGGGGTTCCAGATCTTGCTATAGATACAGATTACTACAGACTGTTCTGTTTTTGACAGATTCTGTTTTTCGTGTGTTGTTTGCTTATTTTGATGAATCTATGGCTAGTAAAATAGTTTATAATCCATATAGAAGTTGGAATACAGTAGGTTTAACACCAATATAAATAAATAATGAGTTCATTACAGATCCTCGAAGTGGTCTTTTGTTTTCTTTCGCTAACGGAGCTCACGAGTTTTCTACCTTAAGTTTTGTGTTGTGAAGTTTTCAAGTTTTGGGTAAGGATTTGATGGATTATGAAACAAGGAGTGGCAAGAGCCTAAGCTTGGGGATGCCCATGGAACCCCCAAGATAATCTAAGTACACCTAAAAGCCAAAGCTTGGGGATGCCCCGGAAGGCATCCCCTCTTTCGTCTACTTCTATCGGTAACTTTACTTCGAGCTATATTTTTATTCACCAACATGATATGTGTTTTGCTTGGAGTGTCTTGTATTATTTGTGTCTTTGTTTGTTAGTGTGCCACAATCATCCTTGATGTACACACATTTTGAGAGAGCCATACATGAATTAGAATTTGATAGAATTCTCTATGTGCTTCACTTATATCTTTTTGAGCTAAGTAGTTTTGCTCTGTGTGCTTCACTTATATCTTTTTGAGCTAAGTAGTTTTGCTCTATGTGCTTCACTTATATCTTTTTGAGCTAAGTAATTTTGCTCTATGTGCTTCATTTAAATCTTTTGAGCGTTATAATTTTGCTCCATGTGCTTCACTTAGATCTTTTAGAGCACGGTGGTGGATTTGTTTTAAAGAAACTATTGAACTCTCATGCTTCACTTAAATTATTTTGAGAGTCTCTTAATAGCATGGTAATTTGCTTAATAATAATATGCTTGGTATTCAAGATTTGTGAAACTTTCTTTTGAGTGTGTTGAATACTAAGAAAAGATTAAAGCATGATAATTGTTTTGAGATATGGAGGTGATAATATTAAAGTCATGCTAGTTGAGTAGTTGTGAATTTGAGAAATACTTGTGTTGAAGCTTGTGATTACCGTAGCATGCACATATGGTGAGCCGTTATGTGATGAAGTCGAAGCATGATTTATTTATTGATTGTCTTCCTTATGAGTGGCGGTCGGGGACGAGCGATGGTCTTTTCCTACCAATCTATCCCTCTAGGAGCATGCACGTAATACTTTGTTTTGATAACTTGTAGATTTTTGCAATAAGTATATGAGTTCTTTATGACTAATGTTGGGTCCATGGATTATACGCACTCTCACCCTTCCACCTTTGCTAGCCTCTCTAATACCGCGCACCTTTTGCCGGTATCATACACCCACCATATACCTCCCTCAAAACAGCCACCATACGTACCTATTATGGCATTTCCATAGCCATTGTGAGATATATTGTCATGCAACTTTCCACCGTTCCGTTTATTATGAGACACTCCATCATTGTAATATTGCTAGCATGATCATGCAGTTGACATCGTATTTGTGGCAAAGCCACCGTTCATAATTCTTTCATACATGTCACTCTTGATTCATTGCATATCCCGGTACACCGCCGGAGGCATTCATATAGAGTCATATTTTGTTCTAAGTATTGAGTTGTAATTGTTGAGTTGTAAGAAAAATAAAAATGTGATGATCATCATTATTAGAGCATTGTCCCAATGAGGAAAGAATGATGGAGACTATGATTCCCCCACAAGTCGGGATGAGACTCCGGACGAAAAATAAATAAAAGAGGCCAAAGAAGCCCAAAAAAAGAGAAAGAAAAGAGGCCAAAGAAGCCCCAAAAAAGAGAAAGAAAAGAGGCCAAAAAAGAGAGAAAAGGCCCAAATAAAAAAATAAAAAAATGAGAGAAAAAGAGAGAAGGGACAATGTTACTATCCTTTTACCACACTTGTGCTTCAAAGTAGCACCATGATCTTCATAGTAGAGAGTCTCTCATGTTATCACTTTCATATACTAGTGGGAATCTTTCATTATAGAACTTGACTTGTATATTCCAATGATGGGCTTCCTCAAAATTGCCCTAGGTCTTCATGAGCATGCAAGTTGGATGCACACCCACTTAGTTTCTTTTTGAGCTTTCATATACCTATAGCTCTAGTGCATCTGTTGCAT
The DNA here is from genome assembly GCF_018294505.1 of Triticum aestivum. Classification (NCBI taxonomy): domain Eukaryota; kingdom Viridiplantae; phylum Streptophyta; class Magnoliopsida; order Poales; family Poaceae; genus Triticum; species Triticum aestivum. Next base: position 536,468,486 of record NC_057794.1, read on the forward strand.
GGCAATCCCTACTCACTCACATTGATATCTATTGATGGGCATCTCCATAGCCCGTTGATACGCCTAGTTGATGTGAGACTATCTTCCCCTCTTTTTGTCTTCTCCACAACCACCATTCTATTCTACCTATAGTGCTATATCCATGGCTCACGCTCATGTATTGCGTGAAGATTGAAAAGGTTAGAGTATATGAAACAATTGCTTGGCTTGTCATTGGGGTTGTGCGTGATTTAAATATTTCGTGTGGTGAAGATATAGCATAGCCAGACTATATGATTTTGTAAGGATAACTTTCTTTAGCCATGTTATTTTGAGAAGACATAATTGCTTTGTTAGTATGCTTGAAGTACTATTATTTTTATGTCAATATAAACTTTTGTCTTGAATCTTTCTAATCTGAATATTCATATCACAATTAATAAGATTTGCATTGAAATTATGCCAAGTAGCACTCCGCATCAAAAATTCTCTTTTTATCATTTACCTACTCGAGGACGAGCAGGAATTAAGCTTGGGGATGCCTGGTACGTCTCCAACGTATCTATAATTTTTGATTGCTCCATGCTATATTATCTACTATTTTGGACTATATTGGGCTTTATTTTCCACTTTTATATTATTTTTGGGACTAACCTATTAACCGGAGGCCCGGCCCAGAATTGCTGTTTTTTGCCTATTTCAGTGTTTCGAAGAAACGGAATATCAAACGGAGTCCAAACGGAATGAAACCTTCGGGAACGTGATTTTCTCCCCCATGTATATACCTATGGAATATCAAACGGAGTCCAAACGGAATGAAAACGGAGTCCTATATATACCTATGTACCCCCAAATATCAGAACAGGAGCCAAAAACCTAATTCTACCGCCGTAACTTTCTGTATCCACGAGATCCCATCTTGGGGCCTGTTCCGGATCTCCGCCGGAGAAGGCCGTCATCACGGAGGGCTTCTACATCATCATAGCCTCTCCTATGAAGTGTGAGTAGTTTACCTCAGACCTTCGGGTCCATAGTTAGTAGCTAGATGGCTTCTTCTCTCTTTTTGGATCTCAATACAAAGTTCTCCCCTCTCTCGTGGAGATCTATTCGATGTAATCTTCTTTTTGCGGTGTGTTTGTTGACACCGATGGATTGTGGGTTTATGATCAAGTCTATCTATGATTAATATTTGAATCTTCTCTGAATTCTTTTATGTATTACTGGTTATTTTTGCAATTCTCTTCGAATTATCTGTTTGGTTTGGCCAACTAGATTGGTAGTTATTGCCATTGGAGAAGTGCTTAGGTTTGGGTTCGATCTTGCGGTGTCCTTTCCCAGTGACAGAAGGGGCAGCAAGGCACGTATTGTATCGCTGCCATCGAGGATATCAAGATGGGGTTTATTTCATTTTGCATGAATTTATCTCTCTACATCATGTCATCTTGCTTAAGGCGTTACTCTGTTTTTAACTTAACACTCTAGATGCATGCTGGATAGCGGTCGTGTTGGGGAACGTAGCAGAATTTTAAAATTTTCTACGCATCACCAAGATAAATCTATGGAGTCATCTAGCAACGAGGGAGAGGGGAGTGCATCTACATACCCTTGTAGATCGCGAGCGGAAGCGTTCAAGAGAACGGGGTTGATGGAGTCGTACTCGTCGTGATCCAAATCACCGATGACCTAGCGCCGAACGGACGGCACCTCCGCGTTCAACACACGTACGGTTGGGAAGACGTCTCCTCCTTCTTGATCCAGCAAGGGGAAGGAGAGGTTGATGGAGATCCAGCAGCACGACGGCGTGGTGGTGGAAGCAGTGGTGATCTCGGCAGGGCTTCGCCAAGCTCCAACGAGAGAGAGAGAGGTGTTACGAGGGGAGAGGGAGGGGCCAGGGACTTGGTGCGGCTGCCCTCCCTCCCCCACTATATATAGGGGCCCTAGGGGGGCGCAGGCCCTAGAGATTGGATCTCAAGGGGGCAGCCAAGGGGGGTGGCTTGCCCCCCAAGCCAAGTGGGGCGCCCCCCACCCCTAGGGTTTCGAACCCTAGGCGTAGGGAGAGGCCCAAGGGGGGCGCACCAGCCCACCAGGGCCTGGTTCCCTTCCCCACTTCAGCCCATGGGGCCCTCCGGGATAGGTGGCCCCACCCGGTGGTCCCGGTACAATACCGGTGACCCCCGAAACTTTCCCGATGGCCGAAACTGGACTTCCTATATATAAGTCTTCACCTCCGGACCATTCCGGAACTCCTCGTGATGTCCGGGATCTCATCTGGGACTCCGAACAACTTTCGGGTTACCGCATACTAATATCTCTTCAACCCTAGCGTCACCGAACCTAAAGTGTGTAGACCCTACGGGTTCGGGAGACACGTAGACATGACCGAGACGACTCTCCGGTCAATAACCAACAGCTGGATCTGGATACCCATGTTGGCTCCCACATTTTCCACGATGATCTCATCGGATGAACCACGATGTCGAGGATTCAATCAATCCCGTATACAATTCCCTTTGTCAATTGGTACGTTACTCGCCCGAGACTCGATCGTCGGTATCCCAATACCTCGTTCAATCTCGTTACCGGAAAGTCACTTTACTCGTACCGTAATGCATGATCCCGTGATCAACCACTTGGTCACATTGAGCTCATTATGATGATCCATTACCGAGTTGGCCCAGAGATACCTCTCCGTCATACGGAGTGACAAATCCCAGTCTCGATTCGTGCCAAACCCAACGGACACTTTCGGAGATACCCGTAGTGCACCTTTATAGTCACCTAGTTACGTTGTGATGGTTGGCACACCCAAAGCACTCCTATGGTATCCGAGAGTTGCACAATCTCATGGTCTAAGGAAATGATACTTGACATTCAGAAAAGCTCTAGCAAACGAATTACATGATCTTTGAGCTATGCTTAGGATTGGGTCTTGTCCATCACATCATTCTCCTAATGATGTGATCCCGTTATCAATGACATCTAATGTCTATAGTCAGGAAACCATGACTATCTTTTGATCAACGAGCTAGTCAACTAGAGGCTCACTAGGGATGTGTTGTGGTCTATGTATTCACACATGTATTACGATTTCCGGATAACACAATTATAGCATGAACAATAGACAATTATCATGAACAAGGAAATATAATAATAACCATTTTATTATTGCCTCTAGGGCATATTTCTAACAGTCTCCCACTTGCACTAGAGTCAATAATCTAGTTACATTGTGATGAATCGAACACCCATAGAGTTCTGGTGTTGATCATGTTTTGCTCTAGGGAGAGGTTTAGTCAACGGATCTGCTGCATTTAGGTCTGTATGTACTTTACAAATATCTATGTCTCCATTTTGAACACTTTCACGAATGGAGTTGAAGCGACGCTTGATATGCCTGGTCTTCCTGTGAAACCTGGGCTCCTTAGCAAGGGAAATAGCTCCAGTGTTGTCACAGAAGAGAGTCATCGGGCCCGACGCATTGGGAATGACTCCTAGTCAGTAATGAACTCCTTCACCAAGATTGCTTCTTGTGCTACCTCCGAGGCTGCCATGTACTCCGCTTCACATGTAGATCCCGCCACAACGCTTTGCTCGCAACTGCACCAGCTGACTGCCACACCATTCAAAATATACACGTATCCGGTTTGTGACTTGGAGTCATCCAGATCTGTGTCGAAGCTAGCATCGACGTAACCCTTTATGACGAGCTCTTCGTCACCTACATAAACGAGAAACATATCCTTAGTCCTTTTCAGGTACTTCAGGATGTTCTTGACCACTGTCCAGTGTTCCATGCCGGGATTACTTTGGTACCTTCCCACCAAACTTACGGCAAGGTTTACATCAGGTCTGGTACACATCATTGAATACATGATAGACCCTATGGCCGAGGCATAGGGGACGACACTCATCTTTTCTCTATCTTTTGTCGTGGTCGGGCATTGAGCCGTGCTCAATCTCGTACCTTGCAACACAGGAAAGAACCCCTTCTTTGACCGATCCATATTGAACTTCTTCATTATCTTGTCAAGGTACGTACTCTGTGAAAGACCAATGAGGCGTCTCGATCTATCTCTATAGATTTTGATGCCTAATATTTAAGCAGCTTCTCCATGGTCCTTCATTGAAAAAAACTTGTTCAAGTAGGCCTTTATGCTTTCCAAGAATTCTATATCATTTCTCATCAACAGTATGTCATCCACATATAATATGAGAAATGCTACAGAGCTCCCACTCACTTTCTTGTAAATGTAGGCTTCTCCATAAGTCTGCGTAAACCCAAACACTTTGATCATCTCATCAAAACGAATGTTCCAACTCCGAGATGCTTGCACCAGCCCATAGATCAAGTGTTGGAGCTTGCACACCTTGTCAGCATTCTTAGGATCGACAAAACCTTCCGGCTGCATCATATACAATTCTTCCTTAAGGAAACCATTAAGGAATGCCGTTTTGACGTCCATTTGCCATATCTCATAATCATAGAATGCGGCAATTGCTAACATGATTCGGACGGACTTCAGCTTCGCTACGGGTGAGAAAGTCTCATCGTAGTCAACCCCTTGAACTTGTCGATAACCCTTAGCGACGAGTCGAGCCTTGTAGATGGTCACATTACCATCTGCGTCTGTCTTCTTTTTTTATTTTCTATGGCTCGCCGATCATCGGGCAAGATAGTCAAAGTCCATACTTCGTTTTCATACATGGATCCTATCTCGGATTTCATGGCTTCCAGCCATTTGTCGGAATCTGGGCCCGCCATCGCTTCTTCATAGTTCGAAGGTTCACCATTGTCAAACAACATGATTTCCAGGACAGGGTTGCTGTACCACTCTGGTGCGGAACGTGTCCTTGTGGACCTACGAAGTTCAGTAGCAACTTGATCTGAAGTTTCATGATCATCATCATTATTTTCCTCTCTAGTCGGTGCAGGCACCTCAGGAACATTTTCTTGAGCTGTGCCACTCTCCGGTTCAAGAGGCAATACTTCATCAAGTTCTAGTTTCCTCCCACTTACTTCTTTAGAGAGAAACTCTTTCTCTAGAAAGGATCCATTCTTGGCAACAAAGATCTTGCCTTCGGATCTGAGGTAGAAGGTATACCCAATAGTTTCTTTAGGGTATCCTATGAAGATGCATTTTTCCGATTTGGGTTCGAGCTTTTCAGGTTGAAGTTTCTTGACATAAGCATCGCACCCCCAAACTTTTAGAAACGACAGCTTAGGTTTCTTCCCAAACCATAATTCATACGGTGTCGTCTCAACGGTTTCGATAGAGACCTATTTAAAGTGAATGTGGCAGTCTCTAAAGCATAGCCCCAAAATGACAGCGGTAGATCGGTAAGAGACATCATAGATCGCACCATATCCAATAGTGCGATTACGACATTCGGACACGCCATTATGCTGAGGTGTTACAGGCGGCGTGAGTTGTCAAACTATTCCACATTTCCTTAAGTGCGTGCCAAATTCGTGACTCAAGTATTCTCCCCCATGATCTGATCGCAAGAACTTGATTTTCCTATCACGTTGATTCTCAATCTCACTCTGAAATTCCTTGAACTTTTCAAAGGTCTCAGACTTGTGTTTCATTAAGTAGACATACCCATATCTACTCAAGTCATCAGTGAGGGTGAGAACATAACGATAGCCACCGCGAGCCTCAACACTCATTGGACCGCACACATCAGTATGTATGATTTCCAATAAGTTGGTTGCTCGCTCCATTGTTCCTGAGAACGGAGTCTTGGTCATTTTACCCATGAGGCATGGTTCGCACATGTCAAATGATTCGTAATCAAGAGCCTCCAAAAGTCCATCTGCATGGAGCTTCTTCATGTGTTTGACACCTATGTGACCAAGGCGGCAGTGCCACAAGTATGTGGGACTATCATTATCAACCTTACATCTTTTGGTATTCACACTATGAATATGTGTAACATTGCGCTCAAGATTCATTAAGAATAAACCATTCACCAGCGGGGCATGACCATAAAACATATCTCTCATATAAATAGAACAACCATTATTCTCGGATTTAAATGAGTAGCCATCTCGAATTAAACGAGATCCTGATATAATGTTCATGCTCAAAGCTGGCACTAAATAACAATTATTGAGGTTTAAAACTAATCCCGTAGGTAAATGTAGAGGTAGCGTGCCGACGGCGATCACATCGACCTTGGAATCATTCCTGACGCGCATCGTCACATCGTCCTTCGAGTCTCCGCTTATTCCGTAGCTCCTGCTTTGAGTTACAAATGTGAGCAACCGCACCGGTATCAAATACCCAGGAGCTACTACGAGTACTGGTAAGGTACACATCAATTACATGTATATCACATATACCTTTAGTGTTGCTGGCCTTCTTGTCCGCTAAGTATTTGGGGCAGTTCCGCTTCCAGTGACCACTTCCCTTGCAATAAAACACTCAGTCTAGGGCTTGGGTCCATTCTTTGGCTTCTTCCCGGCAGCTTGCTTACCAGGCACGGCAACCCCCTTGACGTCCTTCTTGAAGTTCTTCTTACCCTTGCCTTTCTTAAACTTAGTGGTTTTATTTACCATCAACGCTTGATGTTCCTTTTTGATCTCCACCTCCGCTGATTTCAGCATTGAATATACCTCGGGAATGGTCTTTTCCATCCCCCGCATATTAAAGTTCATCATAAAGCTCTTGTAGCTCGGTGGAAGCGACTGAAGGATTCTGTCAATGACCGCGTCATCCGGGAGATTAACTCCCAGCTGAGTCAAGCGGTTATGCAACCCAGACATTTTGAGTATGTGCTCACTGACAGAACTATTTTCCTCCATCTTACAACTGAAGAACTTGTCGGACACTTCATATCTCTCGACCCGGGCATGAGCTTGGAAAACCATTTTAAGCTCTTCGAACATCTCATATGCTCTGTGTTGCTCAAAACACTTTTGGAGCCCCGGTTCTAAGCTGTAAAGCATGCCGCACTGAACGAGGGAGTAATCATCAGCACGTGACTGCCAAGCGTTCATAATGTCTTGGTTCTCTGGGATGGGTGCGTCACCTAGCGGTGCTTCTAGGACATAATCTTTCTTGTCAGCTATGAGGATGTTCCTCAGGTTCCGGACCCAGTCCGTATAGTTGCTGCCATCATATTTCAGCTTGGTTTTCTCTAGGAACGCGTTGAAGTTGAGGGCAACATTAGCGTGGGCCATTTGATCTACAAGACATATTGTAAAGATTTTAGACTAAGTTCATGATAATTAAGTTCATCTAATCAAATTATTCAATGAACTCCCACTCAGATAGACATCCCTCTAGTCATCTAAGTGAAACATTATCCGAGTCAACTAGGCCGTGTCCGATCATCATGTGAGACGGACTAGTCAACATCGGTGAATATCTTCATGTTGATCGTATCTTCTATATGACTCATGCTCGACCTTTCAGTCTTCCGTGTTCCGAGGACATGTCTGTACATGCTAGGCTCGTCAAGTCAACCTAAGTGTATTGTGTGTGTAAATCTGGCTTACACCTATTGTATTCGAACGTTAGAATCTATCACGCCCGATCATCACGTGGTGCTTCGAAACAACGAACCTTCGCAACGGTGCACAGTTAGGGGGAACACTTTCTTGAAATCATTATGATGGATCATCTTATTTAAGCTACCGTCGTTCTAAGCAAATAAGATGTAAAACATGATAAAGATCACATGCAATCAAATAGTGACATGATATGGCCAATATCATTTGCTCCTTTTGATCTCCATCTTCGGGACACCATGATCATCGTCACCGGCATGACACCATGATCTCCATCATCATGATCTCCATCATCGTGTCTTCATGAAGTTGTCTCGTCATCTATTACTTCTACTACTATGGCTAACGGTTTAGCAATAAAGTAAAGTAATTACATGACGTTTATATTGACACGCAGGTCATAAATAAATTAAGACAAATCCTATGGCTCCTGCCAGTTGTCATACTCATCGACATGCAAGTCGTGATTCCTATTACAAGAACATGATCAATCTCATACATCACATATATCATTCATCACATCCTTTTGGCCATATCACATCACATGGCACATGCTGCAAAAACAAGTTAGACGTCCTCTAATTGTTGTTGCAAGTTTTTACGTGGCTGCTATAGGTTTCTAGCAAGAACGTTTCTTACCTACGCCAGAACCACAACGTGATATGCCAACTTCTATTTACCCTTCATAAGGACCCTTTTCATCGAATCTGATCCGACTAAAGTGGGAGAGACAGACACCCGCTAGCCACCTTATGCAACTAGTGCATGTCAGCCGGTGGAACCAGTCTCACGTAAGCGTACATGTAAGGTCGGTCCGGGCCGCTTCATCCCATGATGCCGTCGAATCAAGATAAGACTAGTAACATCAAGTAAATTGACAATATCGATGCCCACAACTGCTTTGTGTTCTACTTGTGCATAGAAACTACGCATAGACCTAGCTCATGATGCCACTGTTGGGGAACGTAGCAGAATTTTAAAATTTTCTACGCATCACCAAGATCAATCTATGGAGTCATCTAGCAACGAGGGAGAGGGGAGTGCATCTACATACCCTTGTAGATCGTGAGCGGAAGCGTTCAAGAGAACGGGGTTGATGGAGTCGTACTCGTCGTGATCCAAATCACCGATGACCTAGCGCCAAACGGACGGCACCTCCACGTTCAACACACGTACGGTTGGGAAGACGTCTCCTCCTTCTTGATCCAGCAAGGGGAAGGAGAGGTTGATGGAGATCCAACAGCACGACGGCGTGGTGGTGGAAGCAGCGGTGATCTCGGCAGGGCTTCACCAAGCTCCAACGAGAGAGAGAGAGGTGTTACGAGGGGAGAGGGAGGGGCCAGGGACTTGGTGCGGCTGCCCTCCCTCCCCCCAGTATATATAGGGCCCCTAGGGGGGGCGCCGGCCCTAGAGATTGGATCTCAAGGGGGGGCGGCGGCCAAGGGGGGTGGCTTGCCCCCCAAGCCAAGTGGGGCGCCCCCACCCCTAGGGTTTCCAACCCTAGGCGCAGTGGGAGGCCCAAGGGGGGCGCACCAGCCCACCAGGGGCTGGTTCCCTTCCCCACTTCAGCCCGTGGGGCCCTCCGGATAGGTGGCCCCACCCGGTGGACCCCTGGGACCCTTCCGGTGGTCCTGGTACAATACCGGTGACCCCCGAAACTTTCCTGATGGCCGAAACTGGACTTCCTATATATAATTCTTCACCTCCGGACCATTCCGGAACTCCTCGTGACGTTCGGGATCTCATCCGGGACTCCGAACGACTTTCGGGTTACCGCATACTAATATCTCTTCAACCCTAGCGTCATCGAACCTTAAGTGTGTAGACCCTACGGGTTCGGGAGACACGTAGACATGACCGAGACGACTCTCCGGTCAATAACCAACAGCAGGATTTGGATACCCATGTTGGCTCCCACATGTTCCACGATGATCTCATCGAATGAACCATGATGTCGAGGATTCAATCAATCCCGTATACAATTCCCTTTGTTAATCGGTCTGTTACTCGCCCGAGACTCGATCGTCGGTATCCCAATACCTCGTTCAATCTCGTTACCGGCAAGTCACTTTACTCGTAATGTAATGCATGATCCCGTGATCAACCACTTGGTCACATTGAGCTCATTATGATGATGCATTACCGAGTGGGCCCAGTGATACATCTCTGTCATACGGAGTGAGAAATCCCACTCTCGATTCGTGCCAACCCAACAGACACTTTCGGAGATACCCGTAGTGCACCTTTATAGTCACCCAGTTACGTTGTGACGTTTGGCACACCCAAAGCACTCCTATGGTATCCGGGAGTTGCACAATCTCATGGTCTAAGGAAATGCTACTTGACATTCGGAAAAGCTCTAGCAAACAAACTACACGATCTTTGAGCTATGCTTAGGATTGGGTCTTGTCCATCACATCATTCTCATAATAATGTGATCCCGTTATCAATGACATCTAATGTCCATAGTCAGGAAACCATGACTATCTTTTGATCAACGAGCTAGTCAACTAGAGGCTCACTAGGGACGTGTTGTGGTCTATGTATTCACACATGTATTATGATTTCCGGATAACACAATTATAGCATGAACAATAGACAATTATCATGAACAAGGAAATATAATAATAACCATTTTATTATTGCCTCTAGGGCATATTTCCAAGAGGTCGATGAGTGGAGTAATAGTAGTAGATGCAGAATCGTTTCGGTCTACTTGTCACAGACGTGATGCCTATATACATGATCATGCCTAAATATTCTCCTAACTATGCTCAATTCTGTCAATTGCTCAACAGTAATTTTTTCACCCACCGTAGAATATTTATGCTCTTGAGAGAAGCCACTAGTGAAACCTATGGCCCCGGGGTCTATTCTCATCATATCAATCTCCATCCCTTTAATCTTGCTTTGCTTTTTTACTTTGCCTTTACTTTTCACTTTGCATCTTTATACCAAAAATACCAAAAATATTATATCTATCAGATTTCACTCTCGTAAGTGACCGTGAAGGGATTGACAACCCCTAATCGCGTTGGTTGCGAGTAGCTATCGTTTTGTGCAGGTACGAGGGACTTGAGCGTGGCCTCCTACTGGATTGATACCTTGGTTCTCAAAAACTGAGGGAAATACTTACGCTACTCTACTGCATCATCCTTTCCTCTTCGGGGAAATCCAACGCAAGCTCAAGAGGTAGCACTCACATGTTTGCTCATCCTAATAATCTTGTTTCCTTCACTCCCTTCACCACCGACAGCCGCATCATTATCGGTGACGGTTCCACACTTCCTATCACACACGTCGAGCACACTTCTTTTCCTTCTAATTCCATGCCTTTATCTTTGTCTAACATACTTGTGTCTCCTCATCTTATTAAGAATATTATTTCCGTTCGTTGTTTCACTCGTGAAAATCCTGTCACTGTTGAATTTGACGAGCTTAGTTTTTGTATTAAGGACGGTCGAACCAGGATGGCACTCCGCCGATGTGACAGCCCCGACGAGCTCTATCCGGTGCATTCACCTTCATCCGCCACCACAGCACTGATTGCTCTCTCCACTGGCGTCGATCTCTGGCACGCTCATTTGGGTCATCCCAACCCCGTCACACTTCGTCATATTCTTAGGAGTTTCAGTTCTAGTTGTAATAAGATAGAGGATCACACATGTCATGCATGTCGTGTTGGTAAACATGTTCGCCTTCCGTTGAATAACTCCACCACCATTGCTTCTTTTCCCTTTCAATTGATTCATAGCGATGTGTGTACCTCTCCGGTTCCTAGTAATTTGGGCTACTTATATTATCTGGTTATTCTTGATGATTATTCTCATTATGTGTGGACTTTTCCTTTGCAACGAAAGTCAGATGCACTCTCCACTTTGACGGCTTTTTACTCCTATGGCAGCACGCAGTTTGGGCGTCCCATTCTTGCTCTTCACACTAACAATGGAAAAGAGTTCGAGAACCTTGCTTTCCGCACTTTTTTGTCGCACCATGGCACAGTTTTTTGTCTGACATGCCCGTATACTTCACAGCAGAATGGTCAAGCCGAACGCATCCTTCGCACTCTGAATGACTGCGTTCGCAGGCTCCTGTTCCATGCTAACGTGTCGCCTCGCTTCTGGCCGGACGCAGTTGCTACCACATCACTTCAATTTAACCTTTGATCCTGCCACCCAAAGTGGAACTATGCACCTCATCACCTTCTCTTCGGTACGCCACCGTCTTATGGTGGTTTGCATATTTTTGGATGTCTTTGCTATCCTAGCACTGCCAACACTGCTCCTCACAAACTTGCACCACGTTCTGTTGCATTCATCTTCATCGGCTACCCTTCCAACTCCAAGGGATATCGATGCTACGATCCCGTCTCCCATCGTGTGTTCACTTCTCGACATGTTTACTTTGATGAGCATGTGTTTCCATTTCAGTAGGTATCCCCGGTTGTTCCTCCCGTCACCGATGACACGGGAGACTCGATGCCTCTCCCACGGAGCTCGCGCGCCGCTCTTGGCTCGCCCCCTGGCTTTGAGGCGTGTCACCCACCCGCGGCGGCTATGGCGGCCGCGGCTCCGGTGGCCCCTCTTCCCGTGGCTCTGGCGCCCGTGGCCCCAGCGCCCCTGGCCCTGGTGGCCTCCTCGACCGCGGCCTCGGTGCCCGCGCCCTCGGTCTCGGTGGTCCCCTTGACTGCGGCCTCGGCACCCGCCGGCCTCGTGCCCCCGGCCCTGGCGGTCCCCTCGACCGCGGCCTCGATGCCCATGACTCCAACGGCTCCGGCGCACTCACCGCCGGCGACTGCGGCCGAGCCTTCTACGGTTGGTCTGGTCACCCATGCTCGTACGGGTGTTTTTTGCCCAAGCTCGCGCTATGCCTCGGACGAGTATGTCCACGCGGCATCCACCTCTACGCCATCGCCCTTGCCGTCCTCCGTTGGAGCCACTCTTCGTGATCCACTCTGGCAGGCTGCTGGTTTATTCGTGGCATCGCAAGAGGAGTTTGATGCCCTGCTGCGCAACCGGACGTGGCAGCTTGTTCCCCGCCCCGGCACGCCAACATGATTACCGGGAAGTGTGTCTTCAAACACAAGATCCATCCTGATGGTACCCTTGATCGCTATAAAGGGCGCTGGGTTGTTCATGGCTTCCGGCAACTGTTGGGGAACGTAGTAATTTCAAAAAAAAAATTGTACACACACACAGGATCACGGTGATGCGTAGCAACGAGAGGGGAGAGTGTTGTCTACGTACCTTCGTAGACCATAAGCGGAAGCGTTTATCAATGTGGTTGATGTAGTCGTACACCTTCATGACCCGTCCCGATCAAGTACCGTACGTACGACACCTCCGCGTTCAGCACATGTTCAACTCGATGACGTCATTGCCTTCTCGATCCAGCAAGAGGGGCGAATTAGTAGATGAGTTCCGGCAGCACGACGGCATGGTGACGGTGTTGGTGAAGAACAATCTTCGCAGGGCTTTGCCTAAGCACTACGAAAACTATGACAGAGGATAAACTAGAGGGGACGTGGTAGCCGGTACACAGCTTGGTGTTTCTTGATGTGTCTTGGGTGCTATCCCTACCCCTCAATTTATACGTTGAGCCTTGGGGTCGAAACTTGGAGTAAAAGGCTCCACAAAGTCGGTTTCACCCGAAAGGCAAGAGTCCTTCTCGGACTCCAGGGCCAGACGCCAAGGTTGCCGGCGTTTGGAACCAGACGCCAGGGACTCTGGCGTCTTGCCCCTGGACTCCGCAAAACTTCCTTTTGCGCTTTCCAAAAACCTTGTGGGCTTTCCCCTTTGGCCCAAATAAAGTGTTCTCATATCCAAACATTTCGGAAAACATCCGGAACCCCTTCCGGTGAATTCTGGAACCCTTCCGGAGTCCAAACACTATTATCCCATATATCAATCTTTATCTCCGGACCATTCCGGAGTTCCTCGTCATGTCCGTGATCTTATGTGGAACTCCGAACAACATTCGGTCACCAACATACATAACTCATAGTACTATATCGTCAACGAACGTTAAGCGTGCGGACCCTACGGGTTCGAGAACTATGTAGACATGACCGAGACACCTCTCTGGTCAATAACCAATAGCGGGACCTGGATTCCCATATTGGCTCCTCCATATTCTACGAAGATCTTTATCGGTCAGACCGTGATACGTCTCCAACGTATCTACTTTTCCAAACACTTTTGCCCTTGTTTTGGAATCTAACTTGCATGATTTGAATGGAACTAACCTGGACTGACGTTGTTTTCAGCAGAATTACCATGGTGTTATTTATGTGCAGGAGCGAACGTTCTCGGAATGACCTGAAACTTCACGCAGACACTTTTCAGAAAATAAGAAAAATACCTGCCAAAGATGAAGGCCAGGCCACCACCTTGCCACAAGGATGGGGGGCGCGCCTGCCCCCCTAGGGCGCGCCCCCTACCTCGTGGGCCCCCTATTGCCTCTCCGACTCCAACTCCACCTTCATATATTGAGTTTTGGGGAGAAAAAATCAGAGAGAAGAATTCATCGCATTTTACGATACGGAGCCATCGCCAAGCCCTAAAACCTCTCGGGAGGGCTGATCTGGAGTCCGTTCGGGGCTCCAGAGAGGGGAATCCGTCGCCATCGTCATCATCAACCATCCTCCATTACCAATTTTATGATGCTCACCGTCGTGTGTGAGTAATTCCATCATAGGCTTGCTGGACGGTGATGGGTTGGATGGGATATATCATGTAATCGAGTTAGTTTTGTTAGGGTTTGATCCCTAGTGTCCTCTATGTTCTGAGATTGATGTTGCTATGACTTTGCTATGCTTAATGCTTGTCACTAGGGCCCGAGTGCCATGATTTCAGATCTGAACCTATTATGTTTTCATCAATATATGAGTGTTCTTGATCCTATCTTGCAAGTATATAGTCACCTATTATGTGTTATGATCTGTTAACCCCGAAGTGACAATAATCGGGATACTTACCTGTGATGACCGTAGTTTGAGGAGTTCGTGTATTCACTATGTGTTAATGCTTTGTTCCGGTTCTCTATTAAAAGGAGGCCTTAATATCCCTTAGTTTCCGTAAGGACCCCGCTGCCACGGGAGGGTAGGATAAAATATGCCATGCAAGTTCTTTTCCATAAGCACGTATGACTATGTCCGAAATACATGCCTACATTATATCAATGAACTGGAGCTAGTTCTGTGTCACCCTAGGTTATGATTGTTACATGATGAACCGCATCCGGCATAATTCTCCATCACCCTCCATTGCCGACGAGCTTTCCATATATTGTTCTTCGCTTATTTACTTTTCCGTTGATATTGCTATCATCGCTACAAAATACCAAAAACATTACTTTTACTGTTGTTACCTTTTGCTATAGTTATCACTACTATCATATTACTTTGCTACTAAACACTTTGCTGCAGATATTAAGTTTCTAGGTGTGGTTGAATTGACAACTCAGCTGCTAATTCTTGATAATATTCTTTGGCTCCCCTTGTGTCGAATCAATAAATTTGGGTTGAATACTCTACCCTCGAAAACTGTTGCGATCCCCTATACGTGTGGGTTATCAAGACTATTTTCTGGCGCCGTTGCCGAGGAGCATAGCTCTATTCTTTGAGTCACTTGGGATATATATATCTGCTTATCATCATGAAGAACTTGAGAGATCCAAAAACCAAGATCTATCTCTCAACTACAAGGGGAGGTAAGGAACTGCCATCGAGCTCTGCACTTGATTCACCTTCTGTTTTGAGTAAGCTTGCGACAGCTACACCTGCTTCTGCTGTTCGTTCTGATATGTCGCATATTATTGATGATGCCACTTCTGCTATGCATGATACTTATGATGAAACTACCTCTATGCCTGATACTACTATGCCACTTAGTGCTTTTCTTGATGAACAACTTGCTAGGGCTAGAGAGATAGAAAATATTGAATCTGATGATACTGATGAAAGTGATGATGAAGAACCACTTGCCATTCCTAAGGGTTATGTTTTTGATAAAGATGCTTCTTTAGCCATTTTAGCTTGCAGAAATAGAACTGAACTTAAAAAATTATTAGCTAAATGGAGTAAGCAATCCCTAAATGCTAGAATGAAACCTGACCCTACTTTTGCTACTTCACCTATCTTTGTTACTGATAAGGATTATGAATTCTCTGTTGATCCTGATATAATTACTTTGGTTGAATCTGATCCTTTGCATGGTTATGAATCTGAAACTGTTGTGGCACATCTTACTAAATTGAATGATATAGCTAGCTACCCTGTTCACTAAAGACGGGAGAACTCGCTACTTTTACATCCTTAAAATATTTCCGTTCTCATTAAAGGGTGATGCTAAGATATGGTTTAATTCTCTTGATCCTAGTTGTGTGCGTAGTCCCCAGGATATGATTTATTACTTCTCTGCTAAATATTTCCCTGCTCATAAGAAACAAGCTGCTTTAAGGGATATATATAATTTTGTGCAAATTGAAGAAGAGAGTCTCCCACAAGCTTGAGGGAGGCTTCTCCAATTACTTAATGCTTTGCCTGATCATCCTCTTAAGAAAAATAATATACTTGATATCTTTTACAATAGACTAACTGATGCCTCCAGAGATTACCTGGATAGTTGTGTTGGTTCTATTTTCAGGGAAAGAACACCGGATGAAGCTGAAATTCTATTGAATAATATGTTGACAAATGAAAATAATTGGACACCTCCGGAGCCAATTCCTGAGCCTATTCCTAAACCAACTCCGAAGAAGAGGGGTATTCTATTTCTTAGTCCTAAAGATATACAGGAGGCAAAGAAATCTATGAAAGAAAAGGGTATTAAAGCTGAAGATGTTAAGAATTTACCTCCTATTGAAGAAATACATGGTCTTAATTTACCGTGTGTTGAAGAAACATATAATCGAAATCCTTTGCCTATTGAAGAAACTCATGGTCTTGATAACCCGACATAGGTAGTAAAGGTAAATTCTCTCTATAGATATGATAAAGCTGTAAGCCCATTTACTAAAATTGCTAGCCCATGCTTAGATGAGTTTGATAAATTTATGGCTAAGCAAGAAGATTTTAATGCTTATTTTGGTAGACAATTAAAATACAATTCAAATATGCTTGGACACTTGGGTGATTATATGGCTATTAGAGTTATGACTAGAGGTGGTAGAATGACTCAGGAACCTTTGTATCCGGAAGGCCATCCTAAGAGAATTGAGCAAGATTCTCAGAGAAATAATTTAGATGCACCTAGTTCTTCTAAAAAGAAGAAAAAGAAAAATGATAGGACTTTGCATGCTTCTAGTGATCCTATTGTTGAAATACCTGAGAATCCAAATGATATTTCTATTTCTGATGTTGAAACACAATCTGGCAATGAACCTGAAACTAGTGATAATGCTAATAATAATGTCCATGATGATGCTCAACCTAGTATTGATAATGATATAGAAATTGAACCTGCTATTGATCTTGATAACCCACAATCAAAGAATCAACGTTATGATAAGAAAGATTTTGTTGCTAGGAAACATGGTAAAGAAAGAGAACCTTGGGTTCAAAAACCCATGCCTTTTCCTCCCAAACCATCTAAGAAAAAGGATGATGAGGATTTTGAGCACTTTGCTGAAATGATTAGACCTATCTTTTTACGTATGCGATTAACTGATATGCTCAAAACCAATCCTATGCTAAGTACATGAAAGATATTATTAAAAATAAAAGAAAGATACCGGAAGCTGAAATTTCCACCATGCTTGCTAACTACACTTTTGAGGGTGGAATACCAAAGAAACTTGGAGATCCAGGAGTACCCACTATACCATGCTCTATTAAAAGAAACTATGTTAAAACTGCTTTATGTGCGCTTGGAGCCGATGTTAGTGTTATGCCTCTCTCTTTATACCGTAGACTTGATTTGAATAAGTTGACACCTACTGAAATATCTTTGCAAATGGCTGATAAATCAACTGCTATACCTGTCGGTATTTGTGAGGATGTGCCTGTTGTAATTGCAAATGTTACTATTTTAACGGACTTTGTTATTCTTGATATCCCCGAGGACGATAGTATGTCTATTATTCTTGGAAGACCCTTTTTGCATACTGCAGGGGCTGTTATTGATTGCACTAAAGGCAATGTCACTTTTCATGTTAATGGTAATGAGCACACAGTACACTTTCCGAGGAAACAACCTCAAGTTCATAGTATCAACTCTATTGGGAAAATTCCATCAATTATATTTGGAGGTTTTGAATTTCCTCTTCCTACTATCAAGAAGAAATATGATATTCTTATTATTGGGGATGTGCATATCCCCGTTGAGGTAACATAGTGTTATTCGAAATTTCTCTAGTTCCATGTTATTCGGAATGAGTTCGTTAACAAGACTTGATCAACCTTGTAAGTGGATTCCTTTTGATGACCATGAGATGGATGAAACTAGAAGGCACAACCTTCTGTATCCCACTTTTACTTTCTGTTATTTATATTAAATAAAATAAAAATAATTATTTGTCTGTCTGTTATCTGATTACCCATGCAATATAAAAATACCTTGAAAATAAAAGTTCTCCAAATGCCCTGAAAATTAAATATGATTTTTTTTCTAGAATATTTGAGGATTTATGGAACTGAGAACACACCAGGGGGGCCAACCACTTGCCCACGAGGATGGAGGGCGCACCCACCCCTCTAGGGCACGCCCCCTGCCTCGTGGGCCCACGGTGGCCCTCCTCCACTTATTCCTGCACCCACGCACTTCATCTTCCTCCCCCAAACACGAATAACCAGCTCAAACCCGAGTCCAAGCTCGTTTTGCTGCCATTTTCGATCTCCTTGCTCAAAGCACCTCTCACAAAACTGCTTGGGGAGATTGTTCCTTGGTATGTGACTCCTCCATTGGTCCAATTAGTTTTTGTTCTAGTGCTTTATTCATTGCAAAATTTTGCTGCTTAGGTGACCCTGTTCTTGAGCTTGCATGTCAAATTTATATGGTCAAAAGTAGTTTTGATGCATGATATAGGCCCTAGGCACTTGTAGGAGTAGTTGCTATCAATATTATTGAGTTTGGTTTACTTTTATTTTGAAGTTACTAAAAAAAATTGGAATTTTTCAGAGGAAGAAAAATGCTTAGGAAAATGTTCCAAGGTGGTTCTTCAAGGAAGCAAGGACCCAGGCTTGCAATGCGTGATGCTGACGAAGAACCACCAAGAGACGCTCCAGTGCGTCCTTGTGAGTGGCCTTCTGAAAATTTTATGGATTGAGCGGGAATTAAGGAAGAATTCAATGCATATTTGCGTAACGCTAATCTCGTGAACTTCGAGGAAGAGAAGTGCAGCGAGTATCACTATCTCACCAGTACCTTTGTGAGGAGGTTTGAATTTTCAACTTCACGTAATTCTCCAACTGTCATGTTTGATCTTTATGATAAATCTTACACTATGGACTTAGAGGATTTTACCACTGCTTGCAAACTTCCACAATGGGGTAGTATAAGGGATCCTCGCAAATCTGAATTTAGAGATTTTCTTGCTAGAATAACTGTGGGAGAATCTAGAGATATTACACAAGCTACCATAGGGAGCATTCACTTTCCTGCTATACATTATTTTGCTCTCTTCATAGGTAGATGCATTAATGGTAAAGATGAGGCATGTCACATGTGTGTCCCCGATCTTAGTATTCTTAGGAGTGCTGTGTTAGGAGACAAATCATATAATTTGGGAGCCATTGTTGCACGTAGATTGCATCTTAATAGACGTAGTGGAGATTTCCTTCGTGGAATTTATGCAACCCGCATAGCTAATTTTCTTGGTATAGCCATACGCGAAGATGATATTGAATTACCTCCTGCTTATCTAGATTTTAGTGCTATGGTTCACCACCAGTTTGTCGAGAGGAACGAATCACCTCTCCAGTATCGACTAATCTTTGACAGACACCGTGCTGTCCGTATTACTCTCCCTGCTCCTGCCTTCTTTGATTATCAGGTAAGAGGAGGATATACTATTACCAGAGAGGAGGCAGATGAGTACGAGAGGAGAGAGGAGGCCGCTCATCGCCACGCTGCAGCTCAGCAGGCGATAGCTGCTGCATCGCAGTACGACCCCAGCTACTATTATGGATATCGGCCAGGCCAGCCGTGGCCATAGACCAACTTAGGCCAAAAGCCTAAGCTTGGGGGAGTACGTATCTCTCACCGACATTACATTTATGCTCACACACTTATTGCTAGATGTCGGTGCTCATACTTTTTCATTGTATCATCCATGCTAGTTTTTTTCCTTTTTTATGCTTTCTTCTTGTGTGTTTAATAAACCTTAAGAAAAACCAAAAAATTAGTTGTAGCTTTTAATTAGTTTACTTTCCATGCTTGTAGTAGTAATTAAAAAGAAAACACAAAAATATTTCCTATTCTTCTTTTGCTTGTTGGGAGCTTTCCCGTGTAAATAGTTTTATTTCTTTTCTTTTCTTTGGGGGTCAATAGGAGAAGACCATGATTAAATTGTTGAAGTGGCTCTTATATGCATTATTGTTGATCTGACAAAAAAGCCATATTGCCTTGTCTTCTCCTGTTTATTGAATGCTTGCAGATTCCAGCTTAGTCTAATGCACGTGCACTATTATTATTATTCACACTATTCGGTCGTGCAAGTGAAAGGCAATTATGATGATATATGATGGACTGGCTGAGATGAGAAAAGCTGGTATGAACTCGACCTCTTTTGTTTTTGTAAATATGATAGTTCATTGTTCCTGATTCAGCCTATTATGAATAAACATGTTTGCAATGACAACTAGAGATCATAGTTTCTTGTGCCATGCTTGATTAGCTATGAGTTATAATGGTTTACCTTGCGTGCCAACATGCTATTAAAATGGTTATGATGTGGTATGATAGGGTGGTGTCCTCCTCTGAATGATTTAAGTGACTTGACTTGGCACATGTTCACGCATGTAGTTGAAACAAAATCAACATAGCCTTCACGATATTTATGTTCATGGTAGATTATATCCTACTCATGCTTGCATTCGGTGTTGATTAACTTTAATGCATGTTCATGACTGTTGTCGCTCTCTAGCTGGTCGCTTCCCAGCCTTTTGCTAGCCTTCACCTGTACTAAGCGGGTATACTGCTTGTGCATCCAATCCCTTTAAACCCCAAAGTTATTCCACATGAGTCCACTATACCTACCTATATACAGTATCTACCTGCCGTTCCAAGTAAATTTGTATGTGCCAAACTCTAAACCTTCAAATAAATATCATGTTTTGTATGCTCGAATAGCTCATGTATCAACTAGGGTTGTATGCTTGAATAGCTCATGTTAGGCAGGTTATTCTCAAGAGGAGTGGACTCCGCTCCTCACTCACGAGATAAATGGCTGGTCACCGGGATGCCCAGTCCCATGCCTTATGCAAACTAAATCAAGATAATTGCAAACAAAACTCCCCCTGGTACTCTTGTTAGTTGGAGGCACTTGTTGTTTCGAGCAAGCTATGGATTGATGCTTGTGGTGGAAGGGGGAGTATAAACTTTACCATTCTATTTGGGAACCGCCTATAATGTGTGTAGCATGGAAGATATCGCCATCTCTTGGTTGTTATGTTGACAATAAAAGTATACCGCTCAAAATATTATTCACCTCTATTTAAAAACCGAGCTCTGGCACGCTTTCCTCTGCAAAGGGCCTATCTATTTACTTTTATGCTGAGTCATCATCCTCTTATTAAAAAGCACCAGTTGGAGAGCACCGCTGTCATTTGCATTCATTACTGTTAGTTTACATTGAGTGTGACTTGACTGGATCTCTTTTACCATGAATTACAATGTCTAGTCAGTCCTTGGTCTTTAAAGGTGCTCTGCATTTATGTTTTGCGGTCTCAGAAAGGGCTAGTGAGATATCATCCTGTTATATCATATTATGATTGTTTTGAGAAAGTGTTGTCATCCGAGTTTTACTATTATGGCTCGCTAGTTGATTATGCTATTGATATGAGTAAACTTGAGACCTACGCGTTATTGGAAATGTGGTTAGTTATAATCTTTGCTGAAAACTTGAATGCTGGCTTTACATATTTACAACAACAAGAGCAAATAGAGTTTGTAAAAGTTTTTCTTTATCACTTTCACTTTGTCAACTGAATTGCTTGAGGACAAGCAAAGGTTTAAGCTTGGGGGAGTTGATACATCTCCAACGTATCTGCTTTTCCAAACACTTTTGCCCTTGTTTTGGACTCTAACTTGCATGATTTGAATGGAACTAACTCGGACTGATGCTGTTTTCAGCAGAATTACCACGGTGTTATTTATGTGCAGGAGCAAACGTTCTCGGAATGACCTGAAACTTCACGGAGACACTTTTCAGAAAATAAGAAAAATACCTACCAAAGATGAAGGCCAGGGGGCCACCACCTTGCCACGAGGGTGGGGGCGCGCCTGCCCCCCTAGGGCACGCCCCCCTACCTTGTGGGCCCCCTGTTGCCTCTCCGACTCCAACTCCACCTCCACATATAGAGTTTCGGGGAGAAAAAAATCAGAGAGAATAATTCATCGTGTTTTACGATACAGAGCCGCCGCCAAGCCCTAAAACCTCTCGGGAGGGCTGATTTGGAGTCCGTTCGGGGCTCCGGAGAGGGGAATCCATCGCCATCGTCATCATCAACCATACTCCATCACCAATTTTAAGATGCTCACCGCCGTGCGTGAGTAATTCCATCGTAGGCTTACTGGACGGTGATGGGTTGGTGGGATCTATCATGTAATCGAGTTAGTTTTGTTAGGGTTTGATCCCTAGTGTCCACTATGTTCTGAGATTGATGTTGCTATGACTTTGCTATGCTTAATGCTTGTCACTAGGGGCCGAGTGCCATGATTTCAGATCTGAACCTATTATGTTTTCATCAATATATGAGTGTACTTTATCCTATCTTGCAAGTCCATAGTCACCTATTATGTGTTATGATCCGTTAACCCCGAAGTGACAATAATCGGGATACTTACCGGTGATGACCGTAGTTTGAGGAGTTCATGTATTCACTATGTGTTAATGCTTTGTTCCAGTTCTCTATTAAAAGGAGGCCTTAATATCCCTTAGTTTCCGTAAGGACCCCGCTGCCATGGGAGGGTAGTACAAAAGATGTCATGCAAATTCTTTTCCATAAGCACGTATGACTATGTTCGGAATACATGCCTACATTATATCAATGAACTGGAGTTAGTTCTGTGTCACCCTAGGTTATGACTGTTACATGATGAACCGCATCCGGCATAATTCTCCATCACCGATCCATTGCCTACGAGCTTTCCATATATTGTTCTTCGCCTATTTACTTTTCCGTTCCTATTGCTATCATTGCTACAAAATACAAAAAACATTACTTTTACTGTTGTTACCTTTTGCTACCATTATCACTACTATCATATTACTTTGCTACTAAACACTTTGCTGCAGATATTCAGTTTCCAGGTGTGGTTGAATTGACAACTCAGCTGGTAATACTTGAGAATATTCTTTGGCTCCCCTTGTGTCGAATCAATAAATTTGGGTTGAATACTCTAGCCTCGAAAACTATTTTGATCTCCTATACTTGTGGGTTATCAGACCGCATAACAACATACGTTGTTCCCTTTGTCATCGGTATGTTACTTGCCCGAGATTCGGTCATCGGTATCTCAATACCTGGTTCAATCTCGTTACCGGCAAGTCTCTTTACTCGTTCCGTAATACATCATCCCGCAACTAACTCATTAGTTGCAATGCTTGCAAGGCTTATAGTGATGTGCATTAACGAGTGGGCCCAGAGATTCCTCTCCGACAATCGGAGTGACAAATCCTAATCTCGAAATACGCCAACCCAACAAGTACCTTCGGAGACACCTGTAGAGCACCTTTATAATCACCCAGTTACATTGTGACGTTTGGTGGCACACAAAGTGTTCCTCCGGTAAACGGGAGTTGCATAATCTCATAGTCATAGGAACATGTATAAGTCATGAAGAAAGCAATAGCAGCAAACTAAACGATCAAGTGCTAAGCTAATGGAATGGGTCAAGTCAATCACATCATTCTCCTAATGATGTGATCCCGTTAATCAAATGACAACTCATGTCTATGGTTAAGAAACTTAACCATTTTTGATCAACGAGCTAGTCAAGTAGAGACATACTAGTGACACTGTTTGTTTATGTATTCACACGTGTATTATGTTTCCGGTTAATACAATTCTAGCATGAATAATAAACATTTATCATGAAATAAGGAAATAAATAATAACTTTATTATTGCCTCTAGGGCATATTTCCTTCAGCAACGTGCTGGTATCGACTTCACCGACACCTTCGCTCCGGTTGTTAAGCCCGACACGATTCGCACGGTTCTCCACCTTGCGGTCTCCCGTGCTTGGTGTAGGCATAGATAGGTCGTCGGAATACCTCCTTGTATGCCGACAGCGGCCATCGGTATATATCGGCCGCCGATACGGATACAGACGGCAGGCCGACGCCGTCAAATCTATACCGATGGCCCCGGCGACAGGCTATCGACATAGATATTATATGTCTTCTTTCCACTGTCGGCACCACGTGCCACATATGTCGACGGCCTTGCCTTAGGCATATATATTATATGTTCTCTACATTTTTATTCAATTTTTTTAAAGCTAAAATTTGATTAATTTGAAGCTGACCTTTCTATACTTAACATAAACAAATTATATATCGATTTGGGGTAGAATTTTCCATAGATTATGAATATGCAGTATGTTTTTGTTTTTCAGTATATTAGAATTTTTTGATTCGTTTGGAGTAACTGGAACGTTCATGCAAAAAGGGTCGTAAACCGAACAGCATTATCACCGTCCAGTTAAAGGTTTTTTGGCCGAGCCTATTCTGCCCGCGGCCAGACAAGGAGCCGGAGCTGTGGATTTCGGCCATGACCTGGGACCACTACGAGGCTGCTAGCCTCGCGGAGTACGGAATGGCCGCTAAGACCGTGATCACAAATTTTTGGGTAAGTTCTCTTTAGAATCACTTGTCTTGAGTTTTTTTCATATTTTATCATCGAATCACTCAACTCATGCCTTGTTTGATTCTGGTTTTATGCATGATTTTAGCAATTCTATAGGGTAATTGAGGAGCACAAGGCCAGAGCCGACGTGTTCTTACTGGCGGCTATGAGGAAGAAAGCTCGCCAGATGCAATACGAGGTGCGCTGGGTTGCCATCTCGCACTACTACCATAACTACCTTCATCAAAAGATGAGCATGAAAGAAGCACAAAAGCAATGACTTACCTTGAACAAGGAGCAGTACATGAAGGTAAGTATTACATACTTTTCATTCCAAACCTTGAACAAGGAGCAATACATGAAGGTAAGTATTACATACTTTTCATTCCGACATATAAACAGTCAATTTCATTGTTTTGTGATGACATGTCATGCTTCCATTATTTAGGTTATTTCTACTTGGTGTTACAGAAAGGATGAGGGATGGGCGAGTTTGGTGAATAGGTGGCTCAGTCACGATGCAGAGCTTTCTGCCAAGAGCAGCAAGAACCGAGCTAACCGTGGAAAAGACGGAACACACGGCCAAGGAAACAGGAACCACTTGGGCTACAAGGCCATGAAGGTATATCTATATGCATGATGCATTCTTTTTCTTCTTTTTACCATCATGTTCTTATGTATGGCTAACTTCTATTTGATATTGCAGGAGGACAAGTTGAAGAAGCCGCTCTCAGACATGGAATCGTGGAAGCTGGCACATGCACGGAGTAAGCGCAAGGAAGGCGGGAGCGAGTACTACGGCAATACCGAGGAGAACCTATAGTCTTACAAGGAGTCGTTTGAGAGGTTGCATCCTGGTCCGGATGCTCCTGACGTCATCCAGTCTCAGCTTAACGAGACGGCGGTGGTGGCCATTCAGCTGAAGTACCATGGCCGCTACCCGTGCTTCGATGGCTTGATCACTCCTTCTATCTCCTACACACGACTTCGAGCTACCAACCCGAGCCCGAGCGGAAGTATGGGCCGTTCGCAGCCTAGCTTAGCCAGCCAACATGCTGTAAGTATTTCCCCCCTTATCTTGTTTTTTCTCACTTTCTCACTTTATTTTCAGCATTGATCACTTACAAACAACCTAAATTTTTTAGGCACAGCAGGCCTTTGTCGAGCTTAAGCATGTCGAGGTGCGGGAGTACTTGCAACGAGTAAAGGCAAACGAGGATTACAACCGTCGGATGATGATGGTTAGTTTTGCCCACTTAGAACCAAGCTA
This sequence comes from Triticum aestivum, assembly GCF_018294505.1. NCBI lineage: Eukaryota > Viridiplantae > Streptophyta > Magnoliopsida > Poales > Poaceae > Triticum > Triticum aestivum. The sequence continues at coordinate 536,494,261 of NC_057794.1, forward strand.
AATTTTGCACTTTCATTTCTTCTGACCTTCGTGTTTGCGTGGTTAACTAACATCCAGACTATGTTCTCGTGTATGCAAAACCACATGGATCCACCATCAATGGGACCCCCACCACCACCTTCTAGAGAACCCCCATACGTGCCCATGTTCGATGAATGGGTCGCACTAGGCGGTGGGACTCCGGTTAGTACATTGCCTAACTATTCACCAACTAGTTCTCATTGATTCAATACTATCATATTTACCCTTGCAATCTCTTTTCAAATATTGGCCCCCATGGTTAGCATCATCGGTTTTTCCAACTGGTGTTGGTGGCTCGACTCCGGCTTCAGAGAGCCCAGTCTCTCTGATTTGGCAAGGTGGTGCTGGTCTTGGCGGTGCTCACGGCGATGATCCTAGTCTTGGCCGATGATGTGTTCCATGTCTTGCAATACTTTCCATGTTTCGTACTTCTTAGCGTTCTTTATATGACGATGATGATGTCCGTGTCTCATACTTATGTTCATGAAGTTTCGATGATGATGATGTTGATGATGATCTTTAGATGATGATGTTGACGATCTTTCATATTTCTGTCTAAATATGGTTTGATGTGAATTCAAATGCTGTCAATTTGAATGGAAAATGCAAAACAAAGCCTATTTAAAAAACAGAACAGAACTATGCCACGCCTAGGAGAAGCCAGAGGCCGCCACGTGGCAGGTGTATGCCGACGGCCTGGCTGTCGGCATATCCCGCTGTTAGAAACAACCAGAGACCGCCACGTGGTCAGGGTATGCCGACGGCCAGGCCGTCGGCATACCCCTTTGCCAGAAGCAACCAGAGGAGGCCACGTGGCAAGGATAAGCCGACGGCCCCATGTGGCAAGGATAAGCCCACAGCCAGGGCCGTCAGCTTATCCTTGTCACGTGGCCTCCTCTGGTTGGTCATGCTCGGTGATGGCGCCGTCAGCTGCCGTCTGGTGGTTTTCTGTGCTGACAACATTTCTATGCCGACGGCCGTACGGATACCGTCAGCATACATCTCTATGCCGACGGAATGACAAGACTACGCCGTCGAGATCGACGCCGACGGGCCTATGCCGATGGCAGCCGTCGGCATAGGTGTATACCCGTATATGGCCTATGCCCGGTAGTGACATGGTCGCTGTATCTCCTGGGGATCTTTCAACAGCCAAAAGCTATGATTCTTGAGTTTCATGTCTGATTTGACAAGTTAAATACTAGCAAAAGATACTGGTAGGAAATACTTGGAAGGAAATTATACTTGAAGTCTAAAACAAGTTGTACTGGCAGGAAATGCTCAGATAGTTTCAAGCTCTCTCACAAACCCACACAAGGGCTCAACAATTGTACTGGAGTCTCAATAGCCCATATACACATACAGTACACTACTACAAAGTTCAGCACACACCGCCGTCCCATGCATATATAGTCATGCACGGCTGCCATTAGTTGTCGACATGAGCCTCTCCGTCGGTGACTGGGACGCCGTCGCCATCTTTGCTCACCGCCTCTGGCGCTGCCTCCGATGCCCCCTTCTCCTCGGCGAGACTGGCTCTGCGCCAGTGGTCCCTGGTGTAGATGTGATTGATCATGCCACGTTTGTCACAGCCGTGCACGGCACACAGACCACACGAGAGGTTGTCGTCTACCTGGCGCAGTGTGACGAACAGCTTGCCCTCCGCCTTGATGTAATACTCCTCACCGGTCACGACGGGGCCTCCGTCGATCTCCACGGCTCCCTCTTCCTCGACATCAGCTTTCTCTTGTTCTTCAGCTTCGGCAGCACCATCTCCGGCCTCTGCACCTGCATGCCCTTTGAGGTGAGCCTGCATGCCCTTCTTGCTGGTCGCCGTGCAGGTCAAGTCTTGCTTCTGATTCTTGCTGCTTGGCCCAGCTAAAAGGGTTGATGAGGCAGGGACAACGTCGGAGTTCTTCTGCTTGGCCGGTAGCACGGCTGCTGATGCATTTGGTTTTGAGCAGACCTGCATGAAAAAAACACAAACTCCACTAAGCAGACACTCGTTTAGGTTATGGAGACCCGAGGAAGAACAGAGGCAAAATCCCTCATTGTAACAAAAATGGTGTATTCAGACATATGCCACTAATGTTTTCATAGCTTTGTGCTAGCGCCATCTCAGTCCCTTTTCTATCACTCCCTCCTTCTCTGACCATGCGATGTTTCATGTTTTGCTGTCTTTTCAAACCGTTCAAATCGATCAACCTTGCCTGGTTTTTCCTGATCACGCCTTGATAAATGATAAGATGTCAAAATATAATGTCGGATCAAACCTAACAAGGTTGATCGATTTGAACCGTTTGAAGGGACGGTGCAAAACCAAAACATCATATGGCCACAGAAGGAGAGATTGACAGGAAAGGGACTGAGATGGCACTAGCACAAAACTTGGAAAGACACTGGTGGCACGTCCCTCGCTGCAACATCGATAGTGGAATTTCCTGAAATACCAAGTTTTTGAAGTGGCATTGACGATGAATCTATGTTTTTGAACTTAAAGCAAGACAAGAATCATGGAATGAAGGGAGTACATCTGAACCTTATATACCCTAAAAATATGCGCATAAGATTAAGAAAATTATGACATAAATCACGCAATTAGGGATGGATACAAGTATGCGCGTGCAAACTTTAAAACTTAAATGACTGTATGAGACCTAGATGAACAAGGAACGGTGTAAGTTACAGGTCATATTTAAGTTTTGAATTTTAGATGCATATACTTGTACCCATCCTCTATGAGCATGATTTATTTGGTATTTTATCAAACTTCTACAATATTTTTTAGCCGTATAAGGCTATAGGGTTCATATGTCCCTAGGTTTAGAAAATCCCTTCTCGCAAGCTCCCATGCATCTCACGCCTCTTAATGTTCAAAGATAATGGAAGAATGCAAAGACTTTACTAGACTAGAAATTAGCACCAAAGACATTTGTAAGAACATATAAAATTGGTTTTTCCGCAATCATGCTTAAATAGTCTTTGAGGCCTCTTTATATATGTTCCAGAAATTGTGATACACTTTGGCCTTGTATTATTACTGGATTTGCAGTTCGGGCCCTTTTGTATACAAAAGAAACAGCATTCTACACTAATACGATCAGAATAATACCTACTTTCAAGCATATAAGACCGCCTCCAACTTTGAGCCTAGCTTAAACAATAAATTTGACTAATAAAATGTCAGCTATATGCCACAAAAGCTATAGCATTTATAACTTCTTCCAGATACAAAATCAGTGATATATTTTTTGTGGCATACAACTCAGATTTTATTAGTTAAATTTGTAGTCAAAGTTAGGCTCAAAGTTTGAGGGGGTGTTACATATTTGTAAGGAGGCAGTATTGTGGTCAATAAATGAGTTGGAAAGAAGAATATTATAGTTAACCATGCTACCGTAAAACACATATGTTGTTTTGTTCAATTTGGGTAGTGTTGGCAAAGTCCAAACCATATTCCTTACCTCATTCTCCTTAGGATTGGGCTGCGCGAGCATGTCAGTCTTCCTCATATGAATTTTCCCTTTGAGGTGATCTTGCATGTTCTTCTGACTACTTGCTGTGATGCCGCAGACAATGCAGTTCAAACCCAAGTTGTCACAACTTTTTTCAGCAGGAGCCATCGAAGCGACAACAACACCAGGGTTTTCCCCCTTGGCCGGTAAGGCTGGCGACCCATTTACCTTCAAGCTGAACTGCAACAAACCCAAAACCGGTCAATTCTTTGACACATATAAGAAATAATCTTATGTCTCTCTGTAGATATAGAATAAAAAAAGAATTGCAGTGGTCTGGACTATGCACTCAAGCCCAGACCAAATACGTGTTCATGTATTCTTTTTTCTAGGATACAAACAAGCATGCGTATCTTTCATTCATAGGAAAACAAACATGAATTCATATATACTGTAAGGCTAGTGCAAATGGAAACCCAATTCAGGTGAGTTTGATTTGGAGATAGTATGATGCTTTTAACATCATATATAGTGTTATTATTCATCACCCAGGATGCAGAATAAGTTATTCTTCACCGAGGTAATCTTATGATTGTTTCATAAATAAATTACATATGTAATACAAATAGTTACATTCATGTTGATTCACTACGTAGAATTTGGTATAAAAAACAAAAATATAGATCATTAGATCAGAAAAATTGCATTTTATGTATATTTTACACTATATTTTTATGTTTGTAATTTTACGTAATATAAAATATTTTTTACGGTGATTATATATTTTGTTATTACGTATGAAATAAGTCAAAAATGTACTAAACATAAAATTACAGTGCATTGATTTTAAAATAGAGGGGGTGGTGAATAACTATTCGTCACCCAAGGTGACGAATAGTCAATCCCTCCTATACATATTTTTTATAGAGCGTTAATAGGGGTGTAGAATAAGATATTCTACACTCAAGCTTAGAGTAGCGTTACCCTATAGTAACACTAAACTAAGCGTGAGTGTAGAATAGCTTATTCTACAACCCTAGTAACGTTCTATACAAAATATAGTAATGTGGCATATAAAACGTAGTAATTTTTTTGACAATGTAGTAAATCA
>NC_057794.1:536499203-536519175 GCF_018294505.1 Triticum aestivum
TATGGATATCGCAATGAAACATATATTTTACATTCTTCTTAATTCCAGTCCGAATACGAGACTAGATAAAACTGAAATGTGTATCACTACCGGACTCGCGGTCTATGCCTACGGCCACGGGCCGTCGGCATAGGCCCCTAGGCCGTCGGCATAGATCTATGCCTACGGTTGCCGTCGGCATAGGCCCGTCGGCGTAGATGTCGTCAGCGTAGTCTTGTCAGACCGTCGGCATAGTATAGCCGTCGGCATATGGGCCTATGCCGACGGCCTGACGTCAGCCGTTGGCATAGTATAGCCGTCGGCAGTGTTTTTCGTCTGACGGCAACGGACGGCGCCGTCAAAAGCGCTGACGAATCACGCAATGCCACATCGCAGAGCTATGCCGACGGCAAAGCCGTCGGCATACCTCTGCCACGTGGCAACCCGTGGTACTCCTGGTGGCAGGGGTATGCCTACAGCAAAGTCGTAGGCGTAGATGAATCTATGCCGACGGCTTTGCCGTAGGCATATCTCTGCCACGTGTCATCTCCTGGTTCCTCCTGGCAGCAGGGCTATGCCTACGGCAAAGCCATCGGCATAGATTTTCAGCTATGCCTACGGCTTTGCTGTAGGCATAGATGTGCCACGTGGCAAGCCCTGGTAACTCCTGGGCGTATATATGCCGACGGCTTTGCCGTAGGCATAGTTTTTTTTCCCTGTTTTCTCTTTTCCAATTCATTTGACAGCATTTGAAAACAGAACAATATGAAATTATGCAGAAATATGACAATTCATCATGTAAACATACTCAAGTTCATCTAAACATACTCAAGTTCACCATCATCATCTAAACATACTCAAGTTCATCACATCATCTAAAGATCATCACCGACGGAAGTTCATGAACATAAAAGTAGTGCAAGACATGAAACATCATAAAAGTAGGAACATGAAAGGCATGGCACGATGGCCACATGCACGGAATCATCAAGCAAGACCACCTCTGCCAAAACCACCACCTCCTCTGCCAAAACCACCACCACCTCCGCCAAAACCGCCATCGTGACCACCACCACTCTGTCAGATCGGAGTGACTGGGGTCGACGGAGCAGGAGTCGAGCCACCGGTCCCCTACATGTTTCAGAAAAGATTCTAACTATAAATATGATATGATAGTGTTTCATGAACGAGAACTAGTTTGCCAATAGTTAGGCAAATGTACTAACCGGACCATCACTGCCTAGTGCCACCCATTCAACGAACGTGGGCACGTGTGGGGGTTCTCCAGCAGGTGGTGGTGGGGGTCCCATTTGTGGTGGATCCGTGCGGTTAGTCCAAGACGCCAACATAGCCTGAATGTTAGTTAAACAAGCAAACTAGAAGATCAGAAGGAATGAAAGTGCAAAAATTTAGCTTGGTTTTAAGAGGGCAAAACTAACCGTCATCATCTGACGGTTGTAATCATCGTTTGCCTTCACTCGTTTCAAGTACTCCCGCACCTCGAGATTCCTATGCTTGACAAACTCCTTATATGCCTACATAATTTAGGTTGTTTCTAAGTGAGCAATGTTGAAAATAAACCGAGAATGCTAGATAGAAAAAGATAAAGAGGAAGTACTTACAGCATGCTGGCGGGCTAAGGGAGTCTGTGAACGCCCCGTACTCTCTAACTGGCTCGGGTTGGTAGCCCGAAGCCGTGTGTACGAGATCGAAGGAGTGATCAAGCCGTCGAAACACGGATACCGGCCATTCTTCTTCCCCTGGATGGCCACCACCGCCGTGTCGTCGATCTGAGACTGGGCGACCTCAGCAACAGGAACATCCGGATGCAACTCCTAATAGTGATGAATGTAAGACCCCAGGTGCTCCTCGGTCTTGCCGTAGTACTGGCTCTCGCCCTCCTTGCGATGACTCCGCTCGTGGGCCAGCTTCCACGACTCCATGTCTGAGAGCGGCCTCTTCAACTTGTCCTCCTACAACGTCAAATAGAAGTCAGCCATACATAAGAACATGACGGTAAAGAAGAACAAAAATGCATCATGCACATAGATATACCTTCATGGCCTTGAAGCCCCAGTGGTTCCTGTTTCCTTGGCCGTGTGTCCCGTCGTCTCCACGGTTAGCCCGGGCCTTGATGCTCTTGGCAGCAAACTCTGCATCGGCGCCGAGCCACCTATCCACCAAACTCGCCCATCCGTCATGCCTTCCATAGCACCAACGAGGAACAACCTATGCAAATTTTGGAAGCATGACATGTGAGCACGAAACATATAGTTGACTGCTTGAAACAATGAAAAGTTAGTATTAGTTACCATCATGAACTGCTCCCTGTTCAAGGTAAGTCGTAGCTTCTGCGCTTGAGTTTTGGTCATCTTTTGGTGCAGGTAGTAGTGGTAGTACTGCGAGACGGCAACCTAGTGCACCTCGTACTGCAACTGACGAGCTTTCTTCTTCACAGCCGCAAGCAAGACCATGTCGGCTCTGGCCTTGTGCTCGTCAAGAACTCTATAGAGTTGTTGCAATCATGCATAAACCAGAAGCAAACAAGGCATGAGTTGAGTGATTCAATGATAAACTATGAACGAAACTGAAGACAAGTGATTCAGAAGAGAACTTACCCAAAATTTGGTGATCACGGCCTTAGCGGCCGTCCCGTACTCCGTGTTGCTGCAAGCCTCGTAGTGGTCCCAGCTCGTGGCCAAAACCCGCTGCTGTGGGTCCCTGTCTGGCCACGGGCAGAATAGGCCAGGCCAAAACTCCTTCAACAGGACAGTGATAAGGCCGTTCGGTTTACGGCCCTTTCCGCGAAGGATCCAGTTTCTGCAAAAGAATCAAATGATTGCCATGTGTACAATAAGAAAATGTTGTCATGTGTTGAAAATATGATTGAGAGGCACTTACTCTGTCCCCACAGGTTCAATGAGCCACTTGTGCTCCTCGATAAAAGGTGGTGTAGGTAGTCCGGCATTACCATGCAGCCACCCCTGCGGAGCACCCGGTGGCAAGTCACCCCACAATGCGGGATCAACCTCCCCTCCACCCTCCTCGCCCTCCTCCTCACCCTCCTCCTCGGCCTCCTCCTCCTCACCCTCCTGCTCGGCCTCCTCCTCCTCACCCTCCTCCACGGCCTCCTCCTCCTCGCCATCAGGAACATACTCCTCCTCCTCCTCAGACTCAGAAGGTGCCTCTGTATAGGAGGGCATCGAAGAAGACCCTCCTATTTCGGACACGGCCCGGAGTTTTTTGCCCCTGCTGCCTCTCCCCCCACCTCCTCCTCCTCTAGGGGCTCTCCCCCCACCGCCTCCTCCTCCTCTAGGGGCTCTCCCCCCACCGCCTCCTCCTCTAGGGTCTCCTCCCCCGACCCCTCCACCTCCCTGTGAGGTGTCATCCTCGCGTAGTCGGGAGGGAACCTTGTGGGCTCGTCCACTCCGAGTAAGTCCTTTAAATTTATTGAGGAAACTAGCGCCGCTGGACTTGCCCATGATTAGCAAACCTGCATTGAGAAGAGAATAAACAATTAGTAAAGATATCAATTAAACAAGCATACAGGAAAAACATTAATACCAGAAGAGCACATTAAGCATACTATTGTAATGATCATTAAAAGAACTTACATTTTCTAGAACCCATATGAATCATCACTATTGTGATCTATTTGTGGACCGGTCTCATCATCACTATCACGCATATCTTCTTCGTTGTTTGACGGAGGTGGAGGCTCTTCCTCATCGTCAGCGTCTTCATTTAACTTTTCAAGCATAATTATGTCTCTTTGATTTACAACTGCCTCACCATCAATCCGTGCGTCGTCGTCGTTTGGGTCCAGGTCAACATAACCCAAGTCATCATCCTCGTTGTTTCGGACCACGTCATCATGTTCCTCTTGATAGAACACTCCCTCGTATGTCATGGGGTTTATGTTGTAGTAATCATCATCGTTCGGGTCCGGTAGCTTACCATGCGGCGACACATTCAACACAACTTCCCAACCCTTTAGGTACTCTTTCTGGCATGGGTAAGGCAGATAATATACTTGTGTGGCCTGGGTAGCGGCGATAAAGAGATCAGCTCCGGCATAGACGGTTGATGGTTTAACTTCAACTAAACCAACAGAAGGCGTATGTCTCAGACCCTTTTTGGGGTCGAACCATCGGCATTTGAACACAGTGAGACTTAGGTGTTCGCGGCCACGTTTGAATGTAAGCTCGTATATTTTTCCTACCCTTCCGTAGTAATCTACTTTATTATCTCCTTTAGTGAAGACTCCGGTATTTATGGTTTTGGGATCAGGCCGACTGTTTTGGTGCTCCTTTGTATGGAAGCGATACCCATTCACATCATACTTTTCGCATGTCATGACGACATGATCAAAACCCATGGAAACCCATCTCAATTCTTCATCCATTGATTCGGTCGGATCATTTCCCTACAAGTTTAATTGAAATTATAGGGTGCATGAGTTTAATTGAAATTATAGGGTGCATGAGTTTAATTGAAAGTGTGAAAAATTACTTTATCCATGAACCACGCAACGAAATTTTTCCTTCCATCAGCACCCTTTCGGAGAAGAGCAAGTGCCTCCGCTTCAGTAGGAGGCAGCATTCCCGTCCATTCTTCTTCAATGAATCGACTACAATAAGAAAAGCGGTATAAGAACTAGGCAAAGTGAACATAACGAATTGAATGAAAGAATGGTGCAAAGGTATTACCTCATCCACTCATCCTCAACTTCCTTGATGTTGTGCAAGATATAGAACATGACATCCTCCCACTCATCTCGTGGCATGAGATAAGGTTTCGAGCATCCAGCCCTACCACCTTGCCCAATGAATAGAGGCAACTTGGGTTTATACTTGGGTTCTTCTGTATTGTATCGAGACACCTTATTGTGCAACGTGGGAACATGGTCCGGATAGTAGGCTATCCTGAGGTCTGCCACCTCCTCTAGGATAACTGCCTCAGCTATGGAAGCTTCAATCTTAGCTTTGTTTCCACATTTCTATCTCAGATGCTTGTTCTGTCTCTCAGGGCCGTACTGCCAACGATTTTGCACAGGGCCCCCCAACAATACCTCATTCGGGAGGTGCAAAAGGAGATGTGTCATCGGAGTAAAGAAGCCTGGCGGGAAGATCTTCTCTAGCTTGCATATCAACTCCGGCGCCTTATTATGCATTTCTTTTATCTTCTCAGGACATACTTCTTTAGCACAAAGCGTGCGGAAGAAATGGCTTAACTCCGCAAGCACACGCCAGACACGCTCGGGAACATAGCCCCGAACCATCACCGGCATAATCCGCTCAATCCATACATGATAGTCATGACTCTTGAGCCCAGACACTCTGCCCGTTGAAAGATTGACCCCCTTACTTATATTCGACGCATAACCATCAGTGAACTTCACGACGTGTTTCAGCCACTTGAATGTCTCCATCTTATGATCCTTTTTAAGTACGAAGTCAGCATCTGGCTTGAACCAAGATTTTCGACTGCCTGTGGGAGGCTGCATGTGTAGAGGTGGTCTATCACAAATATTATGTTGATCAACTCTAGCATTAACATTATCCTTTGTCTTATCAGGAATGTTGAGGATCGTGCGAAAAAGGGACTCTGCGACATTCTTTTCGGTGTGCATCACGTCTATGTTGTATGGAAGTTTGAGGTCCTTAAAATAGGGAAGCTACGTGAATGGGGTAATGTGAGTCCAGTTGTGCGTCTCACCATATCCTTCAAAAAAAATCCCCTTTACCTTTTCCTTTGCCCTCGCCCTCGTCTTCGCCTTTGCCTTTGCCTTTGCCTTTGCCTTTGCCTTTCCCCTCACCGGCAGGCTTAAGAGCTTTCAGCTAAGCAAGCACATCCGCACCAGAAAACGTTGGAATCTCGTTTACTTCATGGATAACTTTGCCTTTTGTGAAGTTCTTCTTGTCTTCCCTATCAGGATGGTCTGGAGGGAGGAACTGTCGATGCAGGTCAAATGCAACATACTTGCCACCCTTCTTCAGCCAAATGAAAATCAAGGACTGCATGCACACTGGGCAAGGCATCTTTCCACTTGTACACCATCCGCAGAACAGGGCATAACCGGGAAAGTCATGCATGCAATATTGTAGCCAAACTTTCATCAAGAAATTTTTCTGCAGATGTAGGTCGTATGTCAACCTCGGGAAGTACCAAGAATGGTGCAAATCATCCACCAACGTCTGCATAAACACACTCAAATTCTTCCCGGGATATTCAGGCCCCGGAATTATAGGCGACAGGAACATGGTCTTGCGTTGCATTATGGCGCCGGGAGGGAGATTCAGCGGAATAACAAATACGGGCCAACAGCTGTATGGATTAGACGACATACCATATGGATTGAACCCATCACCTGTTATAGCAATTCTGACATTCCCAGCCTCGGCTGCTTCCTCCGGGTACTCTATATCGAATGACTTCCATGCTTCACCTCCTGATGGATGTACAATTTTTTTTGGATTGTACCTTTTCCCTTCCTTGTGCCACTTCATCATTTTGGCAGACTCCTCGGTGATGAAAAGGCGCTGCAGTCTTTTTATAAAATCAAGATACCGAAGAACCTTCACAGGGATTTTTAGCCGCTGCTTCTGACCATGCTTATCGACCACCTCAATATACCGAGAGGAACCGCACTTCCTACAATACTTGTCGTCCGCATACTCATGCCTAAACAAAAGGCATTCTTTGGACAGACATGTATTTTCTCATAGTCCATCGAGAGCGCCTTCATGATTTTCTTCGTAGCGTACATGGTTTTCGGTAGTTCATGGCCCTCAGGCAGGCTATTAGCCCATACTCCCAGAAATGCTTCGAAGCAACCTCGGCTACAGCCGTACTCAGCCTTGACTGCCATCAGTTGTGAGATGGCATCCAGCACAGACAGCTTGGCACCCTCATAGAGAGGTTTCTTTGACGAGGCCAAGATTTCCAGGAAGGCCTTTGCGGTTTCCTCCGGCTCCTCCGGTTCATTCGCTGAATGTGACGGAGGTGTCGGCTGTGCAGCAAAGACATCATCTAGCATGTCTCTAACCCCATCGTCCTCATAACCAGCGACGCGTTGTCATATCACATCCTCTCTACCACGGTCCCGCTGGTCCTGTCCTGCCTAACCCTAGAGCGGTTGACCACGAGATCTAGCCCTTTGACTTTCCACGGACAGGCTTTGAACAGTGGACCTCTCCACCCGGTTGTGTCAGGTCAGCTCAGAGGGACACCTGGGAGCAACATCCGGGCCAAACCGACAGCTACATCCCCTCCGTGTAGACCCGATGCGTCCGTTTTCCCCCCTCCAGGTGCCGGCGGCGGCACCGTTCGTTAGGGGGGGCACGCCCCTGAGATGCGTGTCGCCTCTTTGAACATGCAACAACACCACCTCACATGTATGAGGGTCCGGTACGATGCTCCGGTGGCTTTGCTCCCCCCCCCAGGGCCCCCGTCCCGCCTAACCGTGGAGTGGTTGACCACGAGATCTAGCCTTTTGACTTCCCACAGACGGGCTTTGACCAGTGGACCTCTGCACCCGGTTGTGTCAGGTCGGCCCGTAGGGACACCCGGGAGCAACATCCGGGCCAAACCCACAGCTACATCCACCGTGTAGACCCGACGCGTCCGTTTCCCCCCTCCAGGTGCCGGCGCCGTCCATGAGGGGGGCACACCGCGGACGTGAGGGGGGTCACACTCTGGAGACGGGTGTCGGGAGTTTGCAACCGCCACAAAACTTTTGTCGGCATAGCTATTTTTGATTTTAATAAAATATAATGATCTATATTCAAAAAAACATGACCGCACATTATTAACGTGCTCGAAAAAATACAAACTATATATATATATTCATAATATATGAAAAAAATACAAACTACATATATATTCATATGTATGTTTATATTTAACATGCTACATGTTAGTTGATATAATAATACATAAAAAAGCTTAAAAATATATATATGAAAAAAAAAGTCTACCTATGCCGACAGCTATGCCGTCGGCATAGAGACGGCCAGGTTTTAGGCGGCGGGCGGCGTGCCGCGGATCGCTGACATGGCAGGTATGCCGACGGCAGCCGTCGGCATATGTTTTGGACGGTGCGGCCCGGATCAGTGACGTGGCGTGCGGACCTATGCCGACGGCCCCCCGCCTCGGCCGTCGGCATAGCTCTGACGACGTTAGCCGCCCGTCAACAGCGGGGTCGCCGGGCCCACCACTATGCCGATGGCCCTTGTAAGCCGACGGCAGCTGTCGGCGTACTTGCAGATAGGCCGACGGCCGTTCTATGCCGATGGGTGCCGTCGGCTTAGCTCCGTCTAACCCGACGGCCTGGATACGCTGACGGCCAGGACCAGGCTGTCGGCATATCTCCGAGGAACCCGACGGTGGCCGTCGGCATTGTTTTGGCCGTCGGGGTAGCACCCTGTTCCGGTAGTGTATATATATGATGTATTTTATTACCACATCCTCCTCTGGGTGAGGCTGCGCATGTTTACCGGCCTTCCTCACGTGGCTCTTCCCTCTGAGGTGCTCTTGCAGGGCAACCTCACTGGTTGCCGTGATGTTGCACACCGTGCAAGTCAGATCAGGCTTGTGCTTCTTGCTGCCAGTGGCCACCGAAACGGATGCAGCAGCGACATGAGGGGTTTTCCTCTTGTTGGCTGGCACGGCCGCAGACACGTCTACTTTGGATCCAACCTGCACACACTGAACAACACACAATTTCCAATAGTTAAGTGATGAAAAAGATCCACGTGGTGAAATCCTCGAGAGGACAGCAGAGAAGAGCAGCAGACCTGGTGATCGATCGGCGCCGTCTTCAGCGATGGCACCGCCGGCGCTGCCCTAGTTTCCGACCCGCCGGCCAACCGCGCGAGCAAACTGGCGCGCTCTTCCATGAGCTCACGCCGGACTTCGAACTCGAGCGCCATCGCCTCCACCTCCTCGCGCAGTATCCGCTCCCTTATCCTCTCCTTCGCCGCCCGGCGCCGCAGGCCGTCCGGATTTGACGCCGGCGGCGGTAAGCTCTCCCCGTGGTACCCCGTGCCATCGCAGCCAACGAGACCGTCATGCACGCGCGTGGCTTCACCAAAGGGAATAAGATCAGCGGGAGAGAGGCATCAAGAGCCAAGAGTCGGCCGTCATCAGCGAGGAGAGGTCACCTGCTGTCTCGGAGTTGGCCGACGTAGCCGCGGCCCCCATCGACGGACAGCGCTCCTCGCCGGCGCGGAAGTGGAACAGAAGTTGAGAACCGGCTAACGCGTGCCAAGTGCAAGTGTATGAATTAATGAGCATACATAAAGCGCGCGACTGCAATGACACTGTGGTGTGTGGACACATATAAACCGTCGTAGCTAGCAAAAGTTACAGCCAACGCGAAGAGCACAGCGCCTCTGGCCTTATTGGTATTCGGCCTTTATTCTGGCCGGTGGTCTCAGTGGAATAAATATATAAGATATTTGCATTTACTCTGTCAAGTTTCTGCAGTATATGCACTAGTGTGTTGCCTACAGGTTGTATCGATCGAGCTGAAGCAAACTGCAAACGCAAATGTAACAGCTATTGGTTTCGCAGCTGGCGCCCGATGCTGCTTCACATGCATGTATAAACCATCCTAGTAGCAAGAATGACCTTGTTTAATAGGACAAAGTTTATTAGTACGCGATTTTGAGAGGATACTTGGCTCGAAGAGACCCCCCTGGCCATTCAATACCCGTCTTTGTATCGTATTGTTCAACGACGTGAGGCGTTCGTTGCAACGGTACTTCAATCCAACCCCCTTAATATTCAGTTCAGAAGGACGCTAGTTGGCAATCATTGGGAAGAATGGCTACATCTAGTAAGTAGACTGATGAAGGTTCAGTTATCTCAATAGCCCGATAAACTATGCTGGAAGCTTACTAGGTCTGGAGAGTTTACAGTTAAATCAATGTATGTTGATGTTATCAATTCAAGCTCGATTCCTAGTTTCAAACATGTTTGGGCTGTCAAAGTTCCTTTGAAAATTAAAGTGTTTATGTGGTTTGTCCATGAACAAGTTATATTAACTAAGGACAATTTGACAAAGCGTAATTGGACAGGACCTACTAGGTGTAGTTTCTGTGATCGGGATGAAACTATCAAACACCTTTTTCTTGATTGCATGTCAGCCAAAGTTCTATGGCGGACAGTCCATATTGCATTTAATATTACTCCACTGAGTTCTGTCAACACATTATTTGGAACGTGGCTTAACGGGATAGAGCCCGAAACAGCGAGACATATTCGCGTAGGAGTCTGTGCTTTATTGTGGGCAGTCTTGAACTGCAGAAATGATTTGGTTTTTAACAAAACAACAAATATTCATTTTTTGCAGGTTATTTTCGATTCACTGCGTTGATCCGTATGTGGCCGCTACTCACTCCGACGGAGGCCAGGGAACGTTTGGTTACTGGATCTATCCGCTGGGAGATGGTAGTACGGGATATCTTCAACCGGTTTGGGTGGCGATCATGTAATAGGATAGGCAATTAGTTTGCCTATCTCTCTTATGCCAGCTGGTTGTGACTTTTTATGGCTAGTTTGTCTTTTGGCCCTTTTAGCTCTTTGTGAGCTCTCCTTTATATTTGTTTTGAGACTTTAAGACCTTGTTGAACCTATTTACTTATTTATTAAGTTGGTCATATGCATCGTTCTGATGCAGAGACCGGGAAACCCCCTTTTTTTTAAAAAATAGCAAAAATGACAGCCACCGAATCAATTCAAATGGCACATATATACGAGCCTCCGCGCATGAAACCTGTCAACTGGGCTGTAAATGGAAATTCACTGCAACAACCTGAACATGTGCACTACATCATGAACATGCCCGTTGAATCATTTTTCCCAATGCCGCTCATACCTAAGGCATGGTCCTGTCAAAATAGCAATTGTGATAGGGTTTTTTCTCACTTCAACATATGAAGCTTGGGTGAACAGTTGGAGAGATATTCTACATATTTGTTTATGTGGGTGATGTCACCACTCACATCTCTAGCATAAAACAGGACGCGGTATATATGATGGTCGGAGTAGTAGGTGCGGGCTTGGTCATTGCACCAAAAATTTGAAGGGTAAAATAGCAATTGTATTTACCTTTTCAAGTACATTGGTTGGCATGTACCATGCTCATACCACAAGAACACACCCACCATCCATTCCTATTATATATCATAGGTACAAAATAGTTTCCCACATCTACAGTCTAAATCAAACATAATTGAACTTATTGAGTGAGATGGCAACATCTAGTGGAAATAGGGGGAGGGGGACCCGCACAATAAAAATCAAGGTGGAAGCATTAGTGAGGGTGATAACATATACATCTGTATCCTACATCAAGATGGAAGCATTAAGGGCAACTCTAACACGGTTCACCAAAATAGAAACCACAAAATGTCCGTGGACACGTTCAAATATGTCCGCGGACAGGAATGGGGACGGAGGCCATGCAATCGCACGCATCAAATCTGGACCATGTGACATGGCTAATAGTGGGTGAGACAGAGCAGGGTAGCAGTTGAACATGGCCGTGGAGGGGCGCAGTCCAATCAGTGGACCATGTGGGCTGGCGGACTCCCCGAAACCACTTTTGGCAGCGGCGGGGTGGGGGAGGGGGAGGGGGGTTCAGAAAAAATGTTTGGTCCGGTTTGAGGGATTTCAGGCAACCGGATTCCGTACTAGTCCACGGAGATTTCGAGACTCCTGGTGATTGACCAAAGTGTTTGGTCTGTCCGGTCCAGACATTTAGAGGCGATCTGGATTAATAAAGTATCAAAAACATCAATATATCTTCAGATACATCTATCTACCTTGTGTTGTGCATATCGGTGCTTCGATCTGCCGGCCCGACTAACGTGGCAATTCATCGCTAGAGGAAGAGCAACCTTTGACCTGTAGAATAGATGGCGTGAGCTTAGTGCAGTGTCTAACGACCAATGTACTCATTTGGCAATGGCCAGATCAAACAACAGCCACTGCCAAAGGAGATTTGCAGGTCTGAACAGCCAAGGACCTGATCAAGGTGCGGGAAGAATTGGTATGCCCTACACGTACGTACACGGGCCATCGGTCGGCGCTCACGCTATTGATATCAGTAGCTTGGACAATTGAGACACTGTTGCTTTCATGTCACAATGTGCATGCTCTGAGAATTCTGCACTAGTGGAAATTCTAAATGTTTTGAGATGTTTTTTCTTATGCCGCAAAATTAACCATGCTAAGAGTATGATTAACAAATACAATGGCAGGACAAGGTTGACGTAGGTTTGACATAGATCCTGACGTCTCCTTGGGGGCGGTGAGATTAGAGTCTCTCGTTGGGGTACATGATGGCAAGATTTGGTGTCATATGCTTCACACCATTTCAATGGTTTGATGGCGACGACTGCAGCTCCATTGTGTTGGTCCTTAGGAGCATGTGCACAAGCACAAAGACTTCATAACTGCCATCGACAATGTCAGGCTGGCTCTGGTAAGGGAGTGCCGACGGCGGTCCTGATGGCGGTAGTTGTCTAAGGACCATAATGTAATTATTGTTATGTTTTGGGTGCTTTGTACCAACCTTTACAATAGATCCCAGTGTTTCTTGCAAAAAGTAAAACAAATACAATGATAGTACAGAACCCCTTAGTGTAATAAAAATTTACACATATATATGTAGAACACATCTGTATACCCTTGTGGAGGGAGTTTTTCCTGTCTGTGCACTTTTGAATATGAATGTCAATTTTTTTATAAAAAATGGCTTGGTAGAGCTAGGGCTTCAAATCATTTGCGCCTATATTTTTTTTTTGAAAAATATTACTTGTTGTGGTCTGCACGAAAAAACAAGCTCTAACTGAAAAAATAACACAACTTAGAGTGTTCTAATGGTTTATGGTCTTAAATTTGGTTTAAAGTTTAAAAACTCGCGTGTACATCACGAAGCAAAATCATAGAAATAAATCATGATATTTTTTAAACTTCGAAGTGCCTCCACTGATATCGGGTGTATACAATTCTAAAATCTGCACACTCGGAAAGTTAGTCAACTTCGGTGACAGCTGACGAGAGTTCGCGCCATCCATCGACGCGGGGGAGCATATCACGAACTCTAGATCGAAAAGACCGCAGACGAGTCTCCGCGAAACTTAGGAACCAACAAGCACCGGGGAACATGCTCTTGGATATCCTACATATCACCCGCCTTTCTTGCTCGTGCTATATTCTGACTTTATTTGTTCCAGTGGTCCCACTCGGGAGGAATAAATCTGCAGAATCTCTATCCCAGAAGAGAGTAGCTACTGTGGCTCACAGGTATCAGTTTGCTGCTAGATTCCGTTTACTTTGGCCCAAATCTAGACTACATCTTGCATTATTACAGAGTAAAGGCCAATACGGCCTTACTGAGTCAGAAAGATGAGATAATTTGGTAACATGATCTCTTTTTAGTTAGCACTCCGTAGTATCACTAACCTGTCTGAGAATGTGCACGTCGATGTGTCATGCGTGTACGCGGGTGTGCGAACACGTCTGAACGTCGGAGCAAAAGTTGCAGCAACCGAACCGAAGAGCAGGGCCGATCCTCCGCGCGCGAGATAGATCCTGGAACATGCTCTTGGATAACCAATCATGATTTTCTTTCTCGCTCGCAGATCGCATCGCCTTTCGGCTTTCCATGATTGTGTTCCATCTTTATGCCGGTGTGTTGATCCGAGGGGATTAACAAACTGCAGGACCTGTCTTTCTTAAATCACGAGTCCAAAGAGGTGTTTGCGACAAACCAGTAACATGTCCAGCTCTGGGTCACCAATTGGTGGGTGGGTTTCACAGACCTCCGTATGATCATCTCTCTTCTCATTAGTGTTGTTGTTTACTTCGTTTTTCATAAAGAGAGAGAGAGAGGACCTTGTACCGCAACAGATGTTCTCGCCATGTCAAGTGTGAGCCCTCTCACAGTACTTTTTGTAAAATGTTGTAAATGGAATAAAGAGAGTGGATTTTCAGCACCCGGGTGCCTAGGCACCCCCTTATCAGCACCGTTGGTACAGATTCTAGCGTTTAGGGATATGTGATGTGTACTGTAGCGACAACTAATTAGCAGACCTACTAATTGTTAACCAAGGGAATCTGGACATGTCGGCCACTGGTAAAGAAACCGCATCTCTCTCCTTTCCTCACGCAACACATCTCTCCATTCTATATTTCTATTCTGTCTCTCACAGCATCTCTCACTCTTCGTTTTCTCTCTGACACACACCTTATTTTTCTCTGTTTACTCTCTCTCTCTCTCACTTAAATCCCAGGCGAAACATCCTAAAAACCATCTCCCTCTCTTCTCACTCTTTCTAAACATCCTAAACATCTTAAATTCCAGAAAAATGCTTACTAGAAAACTTACTCTCTTTCTCTGTCCTCACCTTTCCCTTTCTCACATGGTACCTCTCATGCACATTATCACAAACTGGCCAGGAACAGTACCTAGACCCATGCAGAATGCAGAGTAGCCTGCGAGGCCCTACCCCATCCACTTTGTGATACGACCAAAGGGCAAAGGCCGCATGCACCGTCCTGTCATTTCAACCTCCTGCTAGGCCTACTCCTGCCAAGCCTGCTTCTGCATGCTACTCCCTCCCTCCCGTCGCTGTTTGTCTCTTTAAAAAGACCTGACTAATTACGCTGCACCTGCAATACGACTGCAACTCTACAGTGGCTCGCACGAATCGTAATACAGTTGGACGGATAAGATTATAGGGTGCCCGGACACCCGGGTGCTGCCACACCTTTCCGATGGAATAAAATCTGTTGCTGTTAAAATAAACAGTTCCAAAGAAATTCTCCAATATTTGTATTACACATTTTGGAGTAGACAGTCATAATTACACCTTTTTTGATTGAGCCATCTGACGCATCTGATCTTGAACTACAGCTTTGACACACATTTAATTGTGGATTTTCAAATTTGTTGCTAACATGAAACGTTCTTCAACTTCGACACTATTTCGCTTCCTTTTCCACTATGTGCAAGTGATTTCCTACAAGAGAGCACCATGGACCGAAGCACATCAGGTGACATAGCTGAATTCTGCAGCTGAAGAATCTCACTAAGTTGAATCATTTTTCCCAATGCCGCTCATCCCTAAGTCACGGTCAGGCCAAAATAGCGTCTGGAGCAGAGATTTTTCCCTTATAAAGATATGAAAGTTGGACTTGCAGATAAAATTATAGTCTTCTTTTTTGTTTACATGGGTCAGGTCACCCTTCACTTAATGCACAGATAAAATTATATTTTTAGTTAATAAAATCGCCCTTTATCGAAAAAGGTCTCCCTTCACATCTCTAGCATGTAAAGAGGGAATGCTCAAGAGGGAAAGAACAACCATATATAAAGACATACACACGCGCGCGCGTGTATATATGATGGAAAGTAGTAGGTGTGGCTTTACTCATTGCATTATCAGGGGTACAATAGCCATTAATTGATTTTTTTACTTTCACAAGTAAAGTGGTTGGCATACTGCTAATACCCGCAAGGGTAAAACACAACACCCATCGGCGATTCAGACTGCCCGTCACATGCATCAACATCACTTTGATCTGCTTTCTTCAGCATATGCTAGTGGGCTTAGAGCATATCCAAGATCAATGATCGATCACAAGTTCACAACTCATGCATGCAGATCATCCAGCCCGGGATCGACAGCTAGCGAGCCTGGTCGTTCAGCCGGTCACCCAATTCAAACGTGGTGTACTAATGATTAGCTGTGCACACAGGGCCTTCGAACAGTAGAGACAGACGTTTTGTTCAAGCCGGTCAGCACATATACTTTGTAGGAGATCTTCCCTTTCTTTTAAGTACCAGAAAAACTAGCTAGCATATTTTCGGATATGTCTTTTTTTTCACAAATACACAAAAGTTTTGCGTATCATTGCATTGATAGGTAGAATGAAATTACGGGGTGCCCAGCCGACTAGCGAATATACAGGGATGGCACGTAGAGTGCGGGCCGTGACACACGGGGAAAGCGGGCGTGTCTGCCGCTACTACTCGGGCAGGAGCAGGGCCAGCCCAGCAGCGCCAGCGCAAGCCCACAGCCAGGCCTCGTCGTGTATCATCTCCACAGCTCGACCAACGTCCGGAGATGCGCCATCGAATAGGCAGCCGTTGCCGTGCCGCCAGATGTGTCATGCGGTAAGAATGACGAGAGAGGCGAGGCCACGCCGCAGACAACTCGTAGTGCCAGAAAGAGCTAAAGATAGCCACCCGATGAACTCCTCGGATATACTCCTTTCGTTCAGGGCCGGTCCTGAGATTTTAGGGGCCCGGGGCGAAACTAAATTTTGGGGCCCTCAATAATAATCAATACACGTATATAACTATATATACAAAATATTTTTGGTGAACACTTAACATTTGTGTCATTGTGATCTTATAAGTATCCCTATATATATAGAAAATATATGAAGGTCATTATCACAAGACATCCTTGGAAATACAAAGACATGTTAATTGTCAAGCTAACTAGAACAATGGAGCATAGTTATATGGTTTCAGGTACCGAAGGTTCGAAGACACTGACTGTGCTAAAAGAAATTTGATCAAAAAGCATAGTTGTTCTTGGACTGCTTAATGGTAAGACTATTATTCAATAAATAGCAGTGTCCAAGAAATTAAGATTAGAGGAGCAAATAAATAAAAATGATATGCAAAATATTCTTCATAGACTAGAAATCAAATCTTTTCCTTTTTTGCGAATAGACTAGAAATCTAATCTGCAATCGTGCAAAGTTACTCCTACTAGTTGTGCAAATTTATTGTGCCATCCTACAATTCAACCCGAAACTACTCGTCACGATTTGCATCCAGAACATCATCCTATTCTTAATCTACTTGAGATCTACACCATAAAATCCTTCTTCCCAAACTGTAGAAGCATATCGGTCAGTGATACGTACAACGAAAGACATTGACCTGGCAGACAACGCTCATATCCACAAACTAATCGTTGGTGCGCCGCCGGCTCCGACGCGCGGCCATGTATCTTTGGGTTTCCTTCTCGAGCAACCGTTAGGTTAACTGTGGCGATCTCATGGCAGCGCGTGCTAGTGGAATGTGCCCTGGCTCCTAGCCCCCGATCCTGACCAACGGTCCAGCTTTTTTAAAGGGGATTAGACGCTCCAGATACATCAACGTAGCTATTACTACTTGGGCTAGGTGGAGCGATCCAGTACAGGCCCAACTACCTTGGGCATTCAGCGATCGGAGAGGAATGAAAGCACTACGTGCGCTCGGCTGCATTTTTTTTAGAATCGTGTGCTCGGCTGCACTGCGTGCGTACACTACAGGCTACACGTACGTACCTGGGAGGGGGCCCCTCGATCGTGGGGGCCCGGCGCGGAAAACACAGCCGTGCACCCCCTACACTTACTAGTAGAATGCCCGTGCGTTGCCACGGGCAATGGATACATTTTTTGCTGGTTGCATATATAAATATTTTAGTGGTTCAACACCTGTCGTGTACTAGCAATTCTTATACACATCAACTGGTATTGTCAAACTTTTTTACAACACCATATCCACACCCAGCCGCTACTATCACAGTAGGTACGTTGCTACTTAGTAAACAAATAAAAATAATCATTTTAACTCTACAACATGCCGTAAATTTATTGTTAATGATGGGGAATCTACTTGGTTTTTGCTTGTTTGGTGGCATGTGGCCGGCATGGGCCACCCCTTTATGTTCTTCCTTCCCTCTTCTTTTTTCCTTTTGTGGCAATTCTGAGATAACTATTTATCGTCTTGCCTACTTTGGTTGCCATTTGGCCTTCCGTTGCTCCCTTTCTCATGCAGATTTGGAACAGTGGCATCAGCTTGCTTCCACCTTCCCCTCGCTCTCGGAGACTTCAGATTCGGTGGTCTAGCCTCATTCCTCCTCGGGGTGTTTTATTGGTGAAGTCGCTTTACCGCAAGCTCATTTTGGGTTCTATTACTCTGAAGTTCAAGGGTGTTTGGAGGGCTTGTGTTCAGCTTGAAATCTAGATTTTCCTTTGGCAAGCTATTTGTGCGAAGCTCCATGCTGTTGCGTGTTGGGATCAAATTCGGAAGTGTAATACTCGGGTTGCGGCAACGTACTCTCTTTGTTCTCAGCCAGAAGATTCTAACCATATTTTATCTTCTTATGATTTTGCGGTCCTGTCATGGAGCTGTACTCGGCGGTCTCCGTCTAGTTTCGCTCAGTTATTACTTCTTGTCAGTTCTTTGTTTGGGCAGTTGTGGCATGTTTTCTGGCCTGACTTTGCTGCAGTCATTTGGGCTCTCTGGATGACCCAAAATAAGTTTACCATTGAACATGTGTTCCCTTCGAAATCAGTTGACATTATTTTTAAATCTCTTAAAGCCTTTGATTAAGACCTGCGATGTGGACGCAACAGATATGCTTATCTCACGCGCCAGGGCTATGGCGATCTCTCTATCTCCAAGGGCGCAACCTACTGCTTAGCAATCGTCAGGTTGTCTTTAGCTAGCTTCTAGTTTTGGGACCTGGCTGTGGCTTGTGTGCCTAAAGTTGAACTTGGTCTGTTGGGTTGTGCTTGTTGTTGTGCTGCCATGGCATTTGATTGTATGGGTGTGACAATGTTGTGAACCTTCTATGGCTTTATTTGTAAAGTTGGGCAATGGTCTTTTCTCTAAAAAGAAGTGTTTATCATTGATTTGATGGCACCCAAACTATTCTTTTAAACCATATATCTCTGCAACCCTATACAATAAATAAAGGCATTTCTTTGCAAATGGAACTAAATCCCAAGGAATATTTTCTGCAAAGATACTTTTGAACATTGTAACATAATAGCGACAAATAACTCTGATATGCTCCTTGCTTCTGTATGATTAAAATATCCACCTTTCAAATGAGAACGGGTGTCCCCACCACCGTTGCTGACCACAAACTCTCATTCGTAATATTGCTAAGAGTAGTAAAGATTACATGAACCCATCCTAGCAGTTAGTAAAGAGTAGTAAAGAAATAGTCCGATGTAAAAGAAAGTACTGCAGAGGGGCATTGATGCATGTAACCCATTCCTTGCGCTTCCGACAACAGAAGGTGGAGCCTGTGGAAACACACAGAAGGATCAACCCAAAAGCATGATGCAACCCAATCCAATGTAAGGGAGAGAGAAAGTGGCACTCCAGCTCTGAAAAAAGACCTCCTTTCTAGAATTCACCTACACTCGCCGTCGTCGTTTGCTCGCCAAAGGAGGGC
Organism: Triticum aestivum; assembly: GCF_018294505.1. Taxonomy (NCBI): domain Eukaryota; kingdom Viridiplantae; phylum Streptophyta; class Magnoliopsida; order Poales; family Poaceae; genus Triticum; species Triticum aestivum. The sequence goes on from NC_057794.1 coordinate 536,518,448, forward strand.
TCGGCGTGGACTCGCCGTTTCCATTCGCACGTTCGGCACGCCCATCCCCACAGTTGTGATCGACTACATCATACCACACCATCAAGACCGATCTCAAACAATATTGGTCTTGTCCTCTGCGATGCCACTGCCCTAGCGCATGCCAGACATGTCCTACTATCGGCTTCAGGACACCGGCCATGACCTCCAAGAGGAGGAGCACAAGTCCGGCTCCAAGGCCTCATGGCAATAGCCGCCAGACCACTGGTTTCACAAGGAGAAGCAATGGTAGCACCGGCGGATGAGGTTAGAGCATCTCCAATAAACGGTCCATATGTAAAAATAACCAACTTTTGGATCTTTTGAGGCAAAAAACAGCTCTCCAATATATGGTCCATATGCAAAAAAGAATTACATCTCCGCCTCCAGGTGATGCAAAATTTAACACCTCGAGGTGCAAATTTACATCTCCGGAGGCAGGAGATGTAAAAACCGCGGTCGCGCGCCAACGCCCAACCGCTCTTCATTTCCTTTCCCCCTCCCCACTTCTTCCTCCCGCTCGACGCCACCCCACCACAGCTCCCGTCACGGCCGCCACCCCGCCGCAGCTCCCCGACGCTGGCCCACTGTATATCCAGCCACCCACCGCCGATTCCACCCCGCCTGGGCTGACGCCTACCGCCGTGCCGCCCATCGCGTCCGCCTTCGCCCCGCCCCGACCCCATCCGCCTCCGCCTCCGGTCCGGCCT
>NC_057794.1:536519628-536530342 GCF_018294505.1 Triticum aestivum
CGCTCCTTCCGCCTCCGCCCCACACAACACGCCGCCCGCTGCCCCACTGCATTTATTTGACATTATTTAGCATAAAATAATATGGCAAATTGCTGGAAGATGTCCATTTAAATTTGGCCACAGCCACAAGACAATAATGACTGAAAGTACATCGAGTCTCTATATCTCACCATGATTGCCCGCCGTCTCACCGCTCCATCCGCCTCTGCCCCGCACGACACGTCGCCGCCCCACTCTGCCCGCCTCCACCCCGCACCGCACGCCGCCACCCCGCTCCCCGCTCGGCCGCCGCCCGCACCGCACACATGCCAACGCAGCAAAAAAAATCTTCTCGACATAGGTTGTTGTACTACATATAGAAAGTGATAATCAACATCAAGGCAGGGAAGAAATTGAAAAGAAAACGCATGCTACTTGCATCCAGTTAGGATAAAGACCATGGCAAGTATCACCTGTGGACCCACTGGGATAGAGATACATAAAGGATCCATCAACACCCAAGCATTTTACAATTAACTGCATTTATTTGACATTATTTAGCATAAAATAAATTGGAAAGTACTGCAGAGGGGCATTGATGCATGTAACCCATTCTTTACGCGTCCGACAACAGGAGGTAATTGCTCGTGTGTTGCCATGGGAGCACAAATATTCTAATGGTTCAAAATGAATGGTGTCGATGATATACCATATCCTCAAGCACATCAAGCAACATTGTCATCCGACAATGTTTATTCACCTCAAAACTATAGTTCATATCCACAAATAAAGCATTTACATATAATGAAAGTAAAGCATTTGCAAATAATGACAACTCCTTTGTTATGAAAACTTCCATGCAGGTTTATCTCTCAACTGTTGAAGATCGTGAACCAACCTATGGTTGCATGATTACAGGGATAGTGGTATCCCCATTCCACGGGAGTTCAAATCCAGGTGCTCGCATTTATCCTGAATTTATTTCAGGATTTCTGGTTTAGTGGGAGCTGACATTCCCGTTGACTACGAGGCGCCTATTGTGACTTCGTAAAATTTCAAGATGACATGTCGGCTCAGTCTCTCGGAGGTGCTCATAGGAATAGGGTGTGTGTGCGTGTTCATAGGAGTGAGTGCATGCGAGTATATATGAATGCTTGCATTTGTATTGTGTTTAAAAAAACCGTTGAAGGTCCGATGATAATCTACAAATAACTTTAAAGTACTTATAAAAAATAAACAATGAAAATAATAATGATGTGATACTATCCAAGTCCGCTACAATACAACATGCCAACCTCCACATCAGGAATGAGAAAAGTAGGAATAATTATGTCTGATGGTAACACACGTGAGAAGCTTCCAGCCGCAACCAAACACCAAACAAGATGATTCCTACACCAGCTTGTTTTCCCTAAAGTAAAAATCTGGTTAGCCATGTCATAGAAAATTCACAGTTGGTAAATTAAAGAGAAGAAGATGTAACATACAATTATGCGATAGACATTTCCAAAAACACGAAAAGATCAAGGTAGTGCATTCTTTTGTAGATAGAAAAGTGTGTTGTATTCTTTGTAGATAGATACACATGCTCTCAAATGGCCTGATATACTTCACGGCATGATAACACTTCGGGTGAAAAAGATCCGCCGCCACGGAGTTAACTGCGCTAGTCTTTGTACCACGGAGAATAAGCATCTTTTTGCCTTTCTTAACCTAGAACAAATATTAGAGCAACAGTCTGATGTGGAGCCAGGGAGAGAAACACATACATGCTATTGCTAATTTCACAACATACAAGTTTCCTAAGCATCAAAGCCTTGCAATAGCAACTAAATAATCTAGAACGAATATTAGAGCAACAGTCTGATGTGGAGCCAGGGAGAGAAACACATACATGCCGTTGCTAATTTCACAACATACAAGGTTCCTAAGCATCAGAGCCTTCCAATAGCAACTAAATTAAGATTTACAGGTTGTTATATGTACAAAACATCGACTATGTGACATCAGGCCCATTTGTGTGTGACTTGGTTCCTATTACGAAAATGCAATGTTACAATACACTACTCAAAAAATAATATGGCAAATTGCTGGAAGATGTCCGTTTACATTTGGCCACAGCCACAAGACAATAATGCATTGATAGTACATCGAGTCTCTATATCTCACCATGATTGTCCGCCGTCTCACCGCTCCATCGGCACCAACGACCGGTATAGTGGCGGCTCAAACAAATAGGTCAGCAGCAATAGCCAAGACCTCGTCGACTCGCTTCAGCTGCTCGATTGCATCTCAAATTAGACCTGATCTATTTATTAGACCTGATTACAGTGGCGGCTCGTACAGATTTCTCTTTGAACATACTGGCATGAATTAATCATAATGAGCTAGCCTGCAAGTTATCATGTATTCATGCGATTGATATACACCCATGTGAGAATTGTTTTCGCCCATCACCAATTTAGCCAGAGAAGCAAACATGCAACTTCTGCTAATTGATAATTGCAGCAGTAAGAAGGCCTGCCAATTACCTCTTGCGATTTTTCTCTGAACAAAGAGGGAAAAACCGGTGCCACACTTTCAAGCACCGCCGTTGTCCAGATTGATGTGATCGGTTCTACACTTTCGCCCCTGTGCACAATTCAAAAATTAAACACATGTTCCAGAAGACATGAATGCTTGGACATATAAGCAATGGGATGAACGCTGGTGCGAGGGGGTGTGGTCGGTGGCCGCTGACCGGGTGCGTCGAGGGGTACAGATGGCGGCGGCGGACCAGGGAAGCGAGGTCCGGCAGAGGACTCCGAGTGGCCGCCAAGTAGGAGGGGCTGGGATTGGTGACGGCGCTAACCCTAGCGCTCCTGTTCGAGGTTTGGAACGAGAGAAATAGAGTATGCGTGTGAGTTGAGTTAACGGGCCTGGCAGGGTTTCGATGGGCTTCGCCCATGTGCTTGTCGGACGCGAGAGGAGAGGAGGCAAATGGCGGATGGACGAAGCGCAGGGCAGGACGCGGTCCCTCGGCAGGAAGATGCCAATCGCCAGTGCCGGATCAGTTGGGTGGAGACGCGAGAGGATGCAGTCCTACTGGGTGACGACCCTCTGACGCCAATAGTCGCATCACCAGGGCGAGGAGGCACTTACGCAGGCAGATGGATGGTGCCACGACCTCCACCTGACCTTGAATGACGCAGGGGAGTCGATGGTAGCCCAGAACTGGAGGGAAGGCGGCGGCTTATGGGATGTCGCGGCCGTCGCAGCACCGGTGGAGAGCTTGGGGCGGCAGCGACGCAAGGGAGCCTGACGGTGCGTGGAGAGAAGATCGGTGAGTTCTGGTGGGAGGCCACGCTCCTTTTACGGTGCATCATGTCAAACAATCAAATCAGATCGCGATCTGATTTTGTAGGACAGGGAAAAGGCAAAGGTGTCATGCAATCAAATCATATCGAAACTTGCCTTTCGTAAACCGAACAGAACGGGAAAAGGGGGTTGAACGAGACAAACGAACGATACAATGACCTACCACAGTCTCCTGAGTAGAGATAGCCTTTGGGGTAATTTAAATTTATTACCATATAATTACAATATTCGAAATTTCCTGAGTTATGGCCTTACCATACCTAGATTGATAGCCTTTGGGGTAATTTAAATTTATTACCATATAATGACCATATTCGAAATTTCCTGAGTTATGGCCTTACCATACCTGGATTAATTTATTACTATAATTATCATATTTGAGATTTCTGAATTTATAGCCTTACCATACGTGTATTAATTGTGATTAATTACCATAAATACGTTGGATATTGCCGGCCAGACGAGAAAAAAGAAAAATCAATGGAAGGGGGATGGTGGATGATGGGACGAAAAAAACCAAACGAAAAAAAGCCAGACAAAAATAAACCAGACGAAAATGATGAAACTATTCAACCAACTCGTCTATTAGAAATAGAGATAAATTCCTTGATCAACGAGGAGAAACCTCAAACAAGCTTACAACGGTGAGCTTGTAGCAACCGCGGTACGGGCCCATGCATTACTGGGCGGGTCTCCTTTGGCAGTGGCCTCGTCAAACAACCAACCACTGTCAAAGAAGACTTGCCCAGCGATGCAGCCTTTGTGCCCCATGGAAAGGTCATGCACGGTATATGGTTTGCATAGCCACGTAGTTGCTTGCTTTCAGTACGTTGTGAAATGTATAGTTACAATTTCAAGTGTTGCTTCCTATCTGCAGGCCTGAATAGTCTAGGACCTGATCAAGGTGTGAGAAGAATTGGTATGCTCTACAAGTACGCTAGCCGGCAGTAGGCAGGTGCGGCCGCGGTTGTTATCAGAAATGTCGACAAGTGACACATTGTTGAACTAGCATCTCAGTGTGCATGTAATCTGTATATATTCCGTACTAGTGGAAGCTATAAATGTTTCCCAGACTTTTTGTGATACAAACCATGTTTTTTTTAAAGAAGGATGACCCCCGGCCTCTTCATCTGGAAGATGCATGCGGCCATTTGATTATTTCTAAGGACCATACAAAGTAGTATAACAATATGCCTGAATCCACCATCTTGGCAACATCTGCCGCTACTCCAATCCATATGATGAAGGATGCAAGCTGGAGCAAATACCCAGAACTCTCACCTAAGCCTAACATCTAAAGCCGGAGGCCCCGACCAAGCCACATGCCGGATCCAGGACACAAATCGGTCTGACGCACTCACATGTGTCGTCGCCGCAATCTTCCAACTGGTCCATCTTCAGAGCAGATTGAGGTGCCAACCTTGGTAGGGGCCTCCGCCATTGACGCCACCATGACGCCGACCTCCACCTACGCGAGTCCATCTCCGAGCAACAGATGCAGATCCATGCTAGGATAGGGCCGCACCACCGCCGTCGCCCACTACCCACAAGCGCCACCTAGCCCCAAGGCTCCCAAACGGCGCCTTCAAGAAGGGAACGACGCCGTGAGCGCCGTCGCCGCCCAACAAAGTTAGGGCTTTCGCCCGGGAGACCTAGGGGAAGGGGAAGTGAGGGGATCAGTCCATACCGACGCCACCAAGGAGGGGAACGGCGCCCTCAGGCGTCGCCGTCCATGCGGCCGGCCATGGCCGACCAGGGATTTCACTTGAACTAGATCCCCGCCACCACCAGCGCCTCCTGTACAGAACCGGCGACCCAAGGAAGCGCGGCCCGACGAGGATGGCCCGCACGCCGAAAGGGGGAGGAGGGGAGGCGCCAGATCGCGCGCACCGGTCGCCGCCGGCCGCCAACGACCACCGGATCCCGCCGCCCACGCGGCCGGGACGCCAGATCCACCGCCAGCACGGCTGCTAGCCGACCGTGCCTTGTCAATGGATTCGCCACTCCAGATCCGGGGTTCCCCACGCAGAGGCAGGGCAACCGAGGCCCCGCCGCCACCATCCTTGGCGCCCCGGGCTTACCCGGCGGCTGCCTCAGACGGCGGCGAGGAACGGAAGCGGAGGAGGGGCGGCTAGGGAGGAGGAGGGAGGAGGAGGAGGGGCGGTTAAGGCGTATGATTAACACATACGACAATAATGTAGATCGACCTCTAAATTTGTGAGTGTAAGACATAGAGAATAAGTGCTACAAAAAAGTTTGACCGAAAGTGAGTTTCGCCCCGCTTTATATATAAAGCAACAACCAAGCATTATGATACGACAATGCACCACACAAACGACGAAGGAAACTGCAAGATATTACGGTGATGAGGATGGCAAGAAAGCCCCAACACAACAAGCAAACAACAAAATAAAGATTGAATCATCGCTTGGAGTACTAGGAGCCCTTATCCACGATCAGGTAACCGGAGCCGAGAATGAAGCCAATTTGAAAGTGAGACTAGCCGTCAGATGAGGATTTGCCGAAGCCAAGTGTTTAGTTGTTCTTCTACCCGGTTGACCTATGTCTAGTTGGGGCTGAGCCACCATTTACTTCTTCTGTTCATGCAACACTAGCTTTGCATGTCAGTGTACGTTGCTAGTTATTGCCCTTATAACCCAACTTATTATTTCTACCTATCAATAAGATGGTACGCACTCTGTGTATTCGCGATAAAAAATCCTTTTCCCCATGCCTCTCGTTCCTAAGTCATGGCCATGCCAAAATAGCGATGGGAGCAGGATTTTTTTTCTCAACTGATGATAAGAAGCATGGAGAGAAAAATTAATAAAGAGATAGTCTGCATATTTGTTTGCTTAGCTACATTCATGGATCACGACAGCACTCACATCTCTAGCATATGTAAAGAGAGGATAGAGATATATATATGACGGCTTTACACTCATTGTACCAAAATTCTTCAAGGGCAAACTGACCATTGGTTTTTACGTTTCAAGTACAAGTACAGTGGTTGGTACGGTGTACCATGCTCTCATCACGCAAGAGTAAAACACACCTAACATCAATTCCCACTGTCTTCGTCACATGCAGCATTAAGCCGCTTTCATCAGCATTTACTAGTGGACGTCGAGCATATCCTAGACCAGTGATCGATCACAAGTTCACCAACACGTCGCCGAATCCAATCGAAATGTAATACTAACAATTGGCCGTGTGCAACTCGCGGAATCCTTGAACATATCTTTCACGTACTGGAAACGCCAACATATCTTTAAATACACCTATCTAGCTTGTGCCGAGGATAATGCTGGTTCATTCTCGCGGTCTGGCAAACATGGCCCCGCATGCCATATGGGCCTATATATTCGTCGGCGGAGGAGGATAAACCTCGATCCTGGAGAGTAGGCGGCGTGAGCCTGTGGCGTTTGGTTCACTGGCAAAGATACCTGGCTAAGGATATCCTTAACCATGTGGCTGGGGATAGCCTTTTTTTGTTGTTTGGTTGTGAGGGATTAGATGAGTTGGATAGCCACATTATTTTGTTTGGTAGGGAGGATACAGGTGGGTAGGGATAACAATTTGTGTGTTTGGTTGAGAGGATGAAAGAGTGGATGATTGTGACACTCACCATTTTGTTTGAGGTGGTGAGATTACCCCTCCAATATGTAATTTCAGCAATATAGATGTATCAAATCTGGGGTCAACTTTGATTTTGAAATTTAGAAGTAAACTTTAACATCACAGACCAACATAACATGTCAACACCAATAATTTCGAAAATAGGAAAGTGCAACTTCATAATCAGAGTCCAACATTTTAGACAAGTAGCAACTATACATAATAAACTAGTAGTGCATGAGATGTAGATATGAATAGTACATCATCTCTACGTTATACAACCCATAGTTCATAGTCTGGTTGACATCAAAAGTAAGTCATACAACCCAAAGTCCATAATGTTGGGTCATACCAAAAGAGGTCATGCAAATACCACACATGCCTTCAATCTTCAATCATCCATTGGAGGGAAGGTGTTCTTGACACACCTATCAACCCAAATACTCTTTTGGTCCTTCTCCAAGAGTTGAAACGCCATTGCAATGTTCGGATTCTCAACCAAGTAAGCAAAATAATGGGCAAGGTAATCAATACCAAAAAAGGGAATATCTTGCATGCCCTCCCAAAGGCCCACCATGGAGTTATTCGTAGACTTGTTCGTAGAGATGCTCGTGGAGCTGTTGTCGGTGCTAACACTCCTCTCTATGGCAATAGCAAGCCTTTCACCCACTGCCATAAGGGTTGATTGCAGCCCCTCATCAACACTAGACTTTGTTTTGGCCCTTTTGGGATTGGGAGCCACTGAATCGCCTCCATTGCTTGACTTGCTACCTTCTTCAAGTGGGGAAGCGTCATTATCTGAAATTTCATTCAACTCGGTGCCAAGGGGGTCATTTGAGCCTTTCGTATACTGACCCGTGGCCATAGTATTGCCATGAATGATAGCCATCTCATTATAGTGCTTGAGAGGCTTGTTCAGAAAAGGCTCATCCTATTTGTGGTCCTAGAAAAAAGAAAACAACATCAACAAGTAGACATGTAGCAAGTATTTAGCATAAACAAATGAAATCCAACAAGTATTTGACACAAAGAAACTCATTTCAGATTATATTTTACATGTGCAAACAAATTCCAGCAAGTAAATGGCATATAGAAACTATATCCAGCAACTATTTAGCATAAACAAATGAAATCCAGCAAGTATTTGACATAAAGAAACTCATTTCAGGTTATATTTTACATGTAGAAACAAATTCCAGCAAATAAATTGCATACAGAAACTATATCCAGCAACTATTTAGCAAAAACAAATGAAATCCAGCATGTATTTTTACATATAAAATTAATTCCAGCAAGTACATGAGATGTAGACACTATTTCCAGCAAGCATATGGCATATAAAAATTCATTTAAGCTTATATTTGACATGTAGAAACAATTTCCAGCAACTAAATGGCATATAGAAACTATTTCCAACAAGTATATGGCACATAGAAACACATTCCAGCTTGATGGAGTTAGTATTTGACATATAGAGATACCTTAATATGGTTAGTTCTGATGCAGAGGCCGGGGTAAACCCCCTTTTCCAAAAAAAAAACCTTAATATGGTTAGTGTAGTGCTCATGGTCAAGAACGATCATAGACTGCTCATCATCCCATAATGCACCACTCAACCCCCTAAGTCTGAGTATTGTTCCCCATTTCCTCCTCCATGTCCTATTGTGATTACCAATGTTGGCATGAGTCGAATTGAGCTGAAAATGCTCATTCATAGCAGTCGCACAACGAGCTAATTGGCACTTCTTGAAGCCAGTTGATGTTCTAACTCCATCACCCACAACCTTGCATAGGTGTTCAAGCATGAAGGAAGTCATCGGAGCTGTCCATACAACTTGTTTAGCCTCCATTTCCTATAAGGTTATGCACAGATGTGTCATGACTATAATAAATTTTAGTAAGTAAAAGAGGTAAGAACATTATATTCAGCACACAATCTCTCATCACCAATAACTTTCAGCAAGTAAAGGAGGTAAAAACATTCAATACAACCCATAATGTGGCATTACAAATAAATTCCAGCAAGTACAATGTTTCAAAAAAGAAGAACACAACATAACAATGGTTTAAATCAAGCTACTACATATGATTCTGCTCCATGTAGTTCTGGCGGTCTGCCTACATATTATCAGAGATTCCTTGCCTAAAATTAACCATTGTTGTATGTTCACTTGCTTGACCACTTGATGATGAAGCATGGTTAATATTGGCAACCCACTCATCCTCGGGTATGATATACTCATCTATCCCATCATTGATGACCCAATTGTGAATAATGAAGCAAGCTACAACAATGACTACTTGAGTAGGATATTTGAAAAATGGGTAGCATCATCAAGTATTTTGAATCTTCCCTTGAGTGACCCAAATCCACGTTCTACGGTCGTGCGAAGAGAAGAATGCCTAAGATTAAATAACTCCTTTTCATTTATAGGAGGATTATTCCCCCACTCATTCAAATGGTATCTCACTCCACGAAAAGGGGGCAAGAACCCTGGCTTGGCTCCATATCCAGCATCAACTAGATAAAATTTTCCTAGCATATGAGCAACAAGCAGGTTACTTTGCTATATTTGATAGTGCCATTGACAAAATGTTGCTAACTCTCGTTACCTTCTGGTACACGAAGACCATTTGGACGGTATAACGCATCACGTAAAACTAGCGCATCATGTGCTGACCCCTCCCAACCAGCCAAAACATATGTAAACCAAAGATCAAAATCAACGGCTGCCATACCATTTTGAGTTGTATGGATCTTTCTACCACGAAATGAAGGCTCCATGTCCTTTGTTACGGAGGCTCATACATGTGTACCATCAATAGCTCCGATACAATCCTATTTCGTGAAAAAAAAGATGAGGATTAAGATCTAAGTCAATCCTATCCTACAAAATCAAAATTCTATTGTCATTCGTCCTCATACCTTAAAGTATGGATCCCACCGGTAGTTCCCTTCTATTTTGGATTGGGTCTCCAACGATGGCTTCCTAATAAGGTCACCACGTAGCTCTCCAACAGCATGAAGGACTTCCTTGAAATAACGACTTACAACTTCACCAGATCTACCAAAGTTGCCACCTATTATCCTATTCCTAACATTGTGTCCAACGGTGTGGCAAAACATAGCAACTTGTTGTTCAATGGACAAATGAATCGTATCTTCAAGCAACTTACGGTCCCGGAAAAGTTTACAAAATCGAAAGAAAGGTCCTCTTCCAAGCCTAAGCATGTTCACACATGTTGTTTCATCCATCCATTTTTTATTATCTAGGTACTCACTTCTCATCCTATCCCTCTCATCTATTGGCCCATAACATATGACAGCACACCTTATTCTTTATCTAGACTGAACTTCCAATGTCATCATCGAGACAAGCATATATGACACAACCGCAAATATAAGCCTCTTTTGCTTGATGTCCATCTACAATGCAACAAACAATAGTAAATTGATATGAATCTACAATGCAAATGCTTTTAAATCTTGCTTATCTATTCATAGTAGAAGTACACAACAGAATGTACATCAGTTTATACCTTCAGAAGAGCAGAGAAATTGCAAACAAACAACGATGATGCAAAAGAGTGTCTCCCGTCCAAGCTGCAGAAAATAAAACGAGAGGAAGAAGTTATTAGACACATATATGGGAAGAACATAGAGGTTTGACACGAACAGAGGGGTTCCTCACGCCGGCGTTGTACATTTCAGTGAAACCAGCGACCAAACCATGTCATTCCCCGCAGCCACATACCCAGC
>NC_057794.1:536530646-536535340 GCF_018294505.1 Triticum aestivum
CTGCATGTTCTCATGCTCCCGGTGGCCGGATCTCTCTGTTTCCACCGGCGCTATAGTCTCCCCGCCCGCCCTGGCCGTCCGAAGCAATCGGGAGAGGCAGAGAACAGAGATGATAGAGAGGGGAACGAGGAGAAGTAGGATTTGTACCTCCGTTGCGCCGGAGTCCGAGCCGAATCGCGCCGCCGCCGCCTCGATCCAACGCCGCCGCCGCCGCCGCTGTTTCTTCTATCGGGTGAGGGAGTTATGAGTGCGGGTCTCGGGTGAGGGGTGAGATAAGAAGGAAACTAAACCGGTTCGCGCGCTGGGAGGTGACCGAAGCGGGAAAAAGAGGCGCTCGCGCGCGGGTGGCTGCCCTCGTTCGCGAGAATTTCGCGACTTTCCTCAGCCAGGTTTTGGAAGAATATTCCATGGCATCTGGCTATCCGTATCCTTGCTGGCTGGTCAACCAAACGGGTGGCATCCCTAGCAAAATGGGCTATCCCTATCCCTAGGGTGGATAGTCACACAACCAAACGCCACCTAACATGCGCAAGCCATGGCGAAGGGCCCAAGGACCGACGTACGGGGCCATGCATTATTAGGCGGGTCTCCTTTGGCAGTTGCCTGATCAAACGACTAGACATTGCCAAAGGAGACTTGCCCGACGATGCAGCTTTTGCGCCCAATGGAAAGGTCATGCATGGTCTGTGGTTTGCATTGCCACGTAGTTGCTTCCTTTTAGTATGTTGTGATATGTGCAGTTGCAATTTCAAGCGTTGCATCCTGTCTGCACGCCTGAACAGTTAAAGTCCCAGTCATGGTGTGAGAAGAATTGGTATGCGCAGCATAAGTAAGCCGGCTGTCGACAGGTGCGCTCGCGGTTGATATCAACTTGGACAACTGAAGCATTGTTGAACTCATGTCCCAGTGTGCATGTAATCGGTACTAGTGAATTAGTTTATTTATTAGTATAGTGCATATGGAAGATTTGGAACTTTACAAACTGAGTCATTAGTGGCTACATATTCTTTTCAAACTTTAATGGATAGCTATTCTTTTGGAACTTTTGTGGGTAACGAAAAGCGAATCCGCTATCAGTCGTCGACGCACTATGCTAGTAGTTTTCTCTTGTTTAGTTTCGGCTTGTGAACAAAGGTCCTCTTGAGGCTTGTATCGAACTTATTTATTTTCTGTTTTTTATTTTGGACCTAACTTGTATAATGCTTTAAGGGATTCTGTTTGCTAAAACCGGGCAAACGCTTATTCTCAACATGGATGTGCTGCCATCCTCTCTACAGACAATTGTTTACAAAGGGGTGAATGTAGCTCATTAATCAAATTAAAGAGGTAGATAATTCGGACCAGATGGTACATGGGAACTTTATATATAGCTCTAAAGGAAGTACGGCGTGCAGCATTCCGTCGGGAGGAAAGCACAGCCATGCAACTGGATGTGGCCCTGGCGCGCTGGTGCTCGGTGGCAATCAAGAAGCAGGCGCCAGCAGCTGTACATGTAATCCTGCTCACTTGACAAGGGATGCGGTGGTCTATGAGAAGCTTTCCCCTCGCCTTGATTCTTATGTGGACAGTCGGTCTTCAGGGCTAAAACTGATCTCCATCAGTATTGAAGATCGATGGACCAAAATACCCTTGTAGAGATATTGAAAGGGGGTGTACTGTGTCCGCCTGCCCGATACCTGCTGTTCCCAAATATAGTGATAAGAAAAATTGGTTTATATTTTTAGCACCTTGCATTTGATTTGGCTCTTAGCTAATCCCAGCTATGCACAGGTGATTTTATAGCCACTAGCAGGCAGAAGGCGCGGCGACACGCCGCGCCCGTGGTTGAGCATGTGTGTATGTGTTGTTTTTATATTTTGAAGTAATAGAAGCCGTGGTGGTGGTATAGTGGTCGAGCTGGGGGCAGACACTATTCTTATTTCTTACATCAAGAAAACAAAGTACATTCAACTGAAGTAATTTATAATTCTGCATGGTACATCCAATAAAAATAAGAGTATTAATTAACCCTATTCAAACCCATCACCATTAACTCTAAAATAAACATAATACTAGCAAGATGCTCGTGCATTGCACGGAACATTAAGATGCATTTCTTTACAAAACACCTGATGTGATTGACCCATGCAGGAGTAATCCCATGTGTAAAAACTAATGGTATCTCGAGAATTTTATCGAAAAAATGGTATCTCAAGAATTTCATCGAAAAAATAAAAGATTAGAGATAAGGTGAGGAGGAGTGTTGTGTGCTGGTGGCTGGTGGTCGGATTGGGCGGAGGCATGGGGATGGACGGCGCCGGCAAGCGGCAGCGGCCACCATGCTAGATTGTTCCAGAGACATCCTTTTTTAATTGCTCAGCAATGAGGTTGTGAGAGATAAGGATGAACGGGGCGAGGCCTTATCTGTAAATGTGGAGAGAGATGCGGATATCTTTTGTAAAATTATCAGATATAGATCGGACGGTCTATATTACAAGATGGTAGGCACACCATCATCACCAACTCGATTTTTTATAAGAGTAGAGATATGAGACTGAACTTTTTAACATAAATGCAGAGGGCAACAACTTTTCACATTCTTTCTCTCTATCCCTCTGCATATATGTTAATATGAATGTCAGTGGAAGCAAATGGATTATTTCTACGTAGAGAATAGCCCCTCGTGGGAACGAAACTACTTTACGCACGATAGTGCTCGCACGACCCTTACACGACGACTGATCCAAAGGTGCTAATTCATGCATCAGACTTGATCAGAGGCTGAGCTGATTGATCGTGTGTAAATCGTCCAAAGAGCATCGTGTGTGTAGCACTTCTCTCGTGGGAATCACAAGGACAACCATTCCTATTCTTTTCTAATTATGTGTATTATGGAAACGCTAGCCGGGACAGTAAGAGCTTCTCAGCGAGCATGTGAGCAAGCTCCCGGATAATCAATAATTGAAATAGGACTTCCAGTAGGCATGATCTTGCAATTGCAACTGTAACTACTCAATACCTTTTTGGATTTTGAATATACTCCATTGTTCTATTGATAGAGACAATAGATTAATGGTAATCTTATGAGAAGCCAAGCTGCAAAACAAAAATGCACTCTGTCATTTCAAAAAAAAAAAGAATTGGACAATCAGCATGAACCATACAAAACACCTACATTTTGTCTTCCTCTGAATTTCTATTGATCGGTTGCTTTCTCTTAATGAACAGACACAAAACACAACAAAATTGACCCTAGAGTAACAACGGTGCATGAAATAACAACAAGGAACATTGAGCAAGGTAACCTTGCCCTTCATTACAAATAGTATTCTGGTGACCTATTCCTGAAACTACTGTCAGGATGAAACACACAAATTTGTAATACTGTGGGTACTTAATATATTGTTTTCCAAAGATATCAGGACTACTCAGTTTTCTCTTTCTCTTGACTCACCCGAACGGAGTATATTAATCCAGAAAGATATCTAGAGCAAAGAATATCACATAGTGGGATTATAGAAGACTCCCAATATAAGTTGAATGTACACAAATATGGTGCTTAAACAATAAACCATGAGACATAGGATTTATGTGCAAATCCAAAAAAACTGATGGATACATCAAAGTTTTTCTTTACATAAATATGCAAGGGCATCTGTGCTTGGGTACCTGAAACAACCTAAACTGAAGTTCACAACCCTTCATAACCCAGATGTTCCTTTCTACCTATACCTCCCTATCTTAAAAAGGACCACACCATACCAACAGATTGAGAAACTTGGTTAAGGTAAGTCCTTAACTTCTTTATTTAATATGAACATGATGCAATCTTGATTTAAATTAGTTCTTGGTCACATCTTGATGACAACCATTTTCCTATATATATATATATATATATTCTCAAAGCTGGTAATTTGATGTTGATAAATAACACCAAAGCCAAGTTATGAGTAAACTAAATTGAAGCTTATAAAGAGCATGAATGGGGATGTCATGGGAAACAACTCCTCCTTTGTCGTGTTTGTGGTGGCGGGCGTTCAAAATGTTGGTGTAAACACAAAGTGAAATAAGGCGTGAATAGTGTTTCTCTGATTTTAAGGGCAAAGGGTGAACCTTTACCACATACCATACGAAGCATTAATTTGACACTCTGGTGCACCAAACTTGAACTAATTTTTTTACTTGTTCCATAACTATTTAGTTTCCATAGACATCATTTATTGTTAAATCGAATGCGTACAATGACACGGTGACTGCTATCTTCTATAAGAAAATTTGGAGCCAATTTGGTCGTAATGACCTCACATCTTTTATACTACATTCCAGAAGAAATAACTGAACATAGTGTATGTTGTCTTTTTAGGATCCTTCCGAAGCTACTAACGGGGCAAAGGTTGGGTGTTGGTATTATGAGATGACACAAATGAACTTTTCCCAAGTGTGTAGGTACTATGAGATGACTCAAATGAACTCATGTTCGTGGATGTCGCCGAGGAGAAGGGCCTCATGTGTGACACAGCCGTGCCCCCGCACGCGTTTAGCTGCTCGTCAGCGCTGAGCAGCGAGGTGAGGTCGGCATCGGTGGTCGTTGACTGACGGCACCGTCCACTGCTCGATCTGGACCCAAGTCACTGGTTGCGGATCGGGTGGCTAGTAGTGCTTCAGGGTAACGCGCGGCACTAACGGTGTGGTCCGCGGAGTGTGTGTGTGTGTGT
>NC_057794.1:536535704-536549666 GCF_018294505.1 Triticum aestivum
GCGCGCGCGGGTGCGCGTGAGAGTGTGGGTGGGTTTCAAGATGGGAGGAGTACTCTCGAGAGATAAAGCAAAGTGGTGAGTGGACATGCATCTTTTGTTTGGCTCGGTTGGCTGGCTGTAGAAAACCCGTTGGGCCAAATACACCGAGAAGCTGCCTACCGAGTATACCGTGGTGAGTGTATGTATGTATATATGGGCGTCTGTGTGTGTACTGTTTCTAAAAGAGAAGTTGCCCTCTCATCATCCCACGTAAATTCCTTCAGAGGCAGTAAAAATATAAAGAAGTCTTGTCGCGTATACCGCGGCGAGTGTATGTGTGTATGTATAAGCATCTGTGTCGGTACTGTGTTTAAAAGAGAAGCTGCCCTCCCATAATCCCACGTAAATTCCTTAAGAGGCAGCAAAAATGTAAAATCTAAAGCCTGCTACGTATACCGCGGTGAGTGTATGTATGTATATATGAGCGATTGCATGTGTACTGTATTTAACAGAGAAGCTGCCTTCCCATTATCCCACGTAAATTCCTCTAGAGGCCGTAAAATATGTAAAATAGAAAGCCTAGCCAACGGTTTAGTGTGAACACGTGGCAGCTAGTGAAGCATCAACACCCAACACTTCAAATGCTTAGGATTGAGGCTAGCTTAGCCACTTTAGTTCTTTTATACATATTCTGTACTAGCAGAAACTACAAATATTTCACAGATATGTTGTGACACATTTATTTTGAAATAAAACAATGCTAAGTTGTATGATTAACACATACAATGATAATGCAGACCTCCAAATTTGTGAGTGTAAGACATAGAGAAAAAGTTACAAAATTTTGACCGAAAATAGCTTTCGCCCCGCTTTATATATAAAGCAACAACCTAGCATTACAACACGACACTGCACCACACAAATGACAAAGGAAATGACAAGATACAACGGTGTCAAGGATGAAAAGAAAGCCCCAAAACGACAAGCCAACAATAAAAGAAAGATTAGAGCACCGCTTTGAGTCCTTGGAGCCCTCATCCACAATCAGGAAACAGGAGTCGAGAATGGAGCCAAGTTGAGAGGGAGACTAGACTTCGGATGAGACTATGCCATCACCAACACCTGGAAGTCAAACATCACTGTGCCAACCAGCTCCATCGCTGAGTGAACACTCTACCATCTCGCCCTGGATCGAAGGGTGCCACGTCGTTGGACGATGAACACACTCACCCCAGAGCTGACTAGGAACGGATGATGGGATACCAAGTTGAGGCCTCCGAACATAACTCATCATCAAACTAGCTCACGATGGGAGCATAACTGTCACGGCCACAGAACCCGCAACGCGAGGAGAAGATGCTATAATCAACAACCACACCCAATCACCGGCGAGTAGGAACCTTGCTCACACAATGGAGCCTCCAAGGCGGCAATGACATCGTAGCACCACCACGATCACTACGAAACTATATTTACTATCCTTTGAAATAGAAATCTTATACAGGAGTATGATTCTATTCCTACAAACCAAATGGTTCCAAGCGGATACAAATCCTTTCTTTAGAATTCTTACAAAATTTATCTAAATCAAAGGACACCTAAAATATGGTTCTTGATCCAAGTTAAGCCATGAACCATATAAAATCATCGGAGCAGGACACCCAAAATGATAAGTTTATTTGAGGTTTTGTTTAATTTAGCATGTCAAGGTTCGAAATTAATGAAGTGCAAAAAATCATGAAATCTCATAAATGATATGTCTGGGGTCAAGAACACAATAGTGTAGCAAATTCAACTAGTTCATTCGACTTGAGCCATGAACTATGAAGAAGAAAGGTTGGTGCTAGTAAGAAACATGAAACCGGCAGCTTTGGGGGGTTTTAGTTAGTTTCGTGCCTCTCATGGTTTCAAGATAATAATATTATACACGAACATAATAGTGTAGGAGATTCAACTATCTCATTCATATGTGAACCGGCTAACACATGCCAAGTGTATGAATTAATGAACATACATAAACCGTGTGACTATGATGACACTGTGGTGTGCGGACACATATAGACCATCGTAACTAGCAAAAGTTACAATCAACGAGAAGAGCGCATACGAGCCTCCGTGCGTGAAATGGAAGCGCGGATCATGCTCTTGGATATCTTATCGTTCCCTTAACTCACTAGCTCGCGGATCACAGCGCCTTTGGCCTTATCATGGTTCGACCTTTATTCCGGCCAGTGGTCACAGTGGAATAAATATAGAAGATATTTGCATTTACTCTGTCAAGTTTCTGCACTGTATGGACTAGTACTAGTGTACAACTGTTTTGCTCGTGGGTTGCATCCATCGAGCTGAAGCAAACTGCAAACGCAGATGTAACAGCTAATGGTTTCGCAGCAGGCGCCTGATGCTGCTTCACATGCACGTATGAACCATCCTAGTACTTCCTCCGATCCATATAACTTGTCACTCAAATGGATGTATCTAGGCATATTTTAATGCTAGATACATTCGTTTGACAGACAAGTATTATGTATCGGAGAGAGTAGCAAAAATCACACCCACCGAATGAAATCGAATAGAGCATATGTACGAGCCTCCGCACACGAAACTCGTATTGGAAGAGCGGAACATGCTCCGGGATATCCACACTCTTCGTTTTTCTCGGTAGCTCGCAGATTGCAACGGATGCCTTTAGCCTTTCCGTGAGTCCATCTTTATTCATGTGGTCTCAGGGGAATAAAGATTAAAGAGATATGCGTCTGCTCTGCCCAGTTTCTGTCGCACACATCCATCCTCGTTCATCCTGGACTGTGATGCATGCAATGCACTGCTGTGACCTCTCACATTTAGCCTTTGTTCTTGGCTCTCCTTCTGAGTATGTTACTGCGGCATATCCATCCATCCTCGTTCAGATTTTCTGCCCTTGCAGCAGGGTCGAGCAGATCACATGGGCTGAGCGTAGCTGCTGCCATCAATCTCGTCCAAACTGAACAGAGCTAGCGGGTATAAATACCCCTGCTGTGCCCCGGTGATCACTAAGCCTGTGTGCTCCACGCATGAGACAAGGTGGCATGCAAGGGGCGAGGAGGGAGAGTTCGATGTGATCATGGTCAGGTAGAAGATGTGCAGCTAAATTTCTGGGCTATTAGAGTTAATCTTGACATGTGTGTATGTGCATGTGTGCATTGCATGTTAGTGGTCTAGAGATGGCCGGGTCGATGAGTCTGTTGTGTACTGGAGTGAGTCCAGCAGTTGGTTTTGTTCAGGTCGTGGTGGCTAGAGCCATTCTAGGAGAGGATCAAGTCAAGTTGTTAGTTGAATACGGCTGGGTAGTGCTTGGCCGTTGAGAATAAGCTGTACTAGTGGTGGGCATGGCCGTGCATATAGCTAGCGATTAGTTAGTGCATGGTGCTTAGTTGAGTTAGTGGAGCATGGTGTGAGTGCGTGGGCCATGGCTGAGTGCCAGACTTTGTATAAATTGTCATTTGAGTCAATGAGAAAAGCGAGAGGCCGTGAGGGCTGGGAAAAGCAATGTAGCCTTGGTGTTAACCAAGGAAATGACCCTTGGCAAAGCTCTTGTGTCTTCTTCCTTGGTGTATGTGTCCATGTGTGTGTGTGTGTGTGTGTGTGTGTGTGTGTTCTTGTGTGTTGTGAGAAACCATGAGAGAAGAGAGAGTAATGAGAGGAAGAAGAAGCGGCGTTGTGAGGAGGCAGTGCCAACATGGGCAAGGTCTCATTTGGCAGATGTCGCCGCCCTCCGACACCGGTGTGTGGGTGGGGGTTGCCGGCTGGCTACTGCCAAAGGAAATTTGCCCCAGAATTCATCTGCACAAGCACAGACGGGAGAAAAGAATATGGGTCTCAAGCATCATAATAACAGAAGTCGTCTTACATTCACGCTCTCTATTCTTTGTGTTTCATTCTTGAAGAGTGAAAGTTGTGCAGCAGAAGTCCATTGAATACAGTCAACTAGGTTATAAATGGAAATATAAGCAAGTTCAATGCAACAACCAGAACATGTGCACCACACCATGAACATGTCAATAAGACATTTAGTAAAATTATTCTGAATCTGAACATCTTGCAAGGACTTCAATATAGAGGCAGGGATAATTGGCAAGCCACGAACTCCTAATGATCAAATAAAATAGTAAGGTGGGCTTTGTATCCTCACCAACTTCCAATGGCATCCTGAACCAGTTCCATGCTACCCATCTAGGAATAGACTCTTGCCCTCCCAAAGTCGTCCTCAGTTTCAAAGACATTGGGCTAAGGATGGCAATGGGTCGGGTTTGGATCGGGTTAAAAAATATCAAATTCATATCCATATCCATGAAGACAGTCTCTGCCCACCAATGAAAAAATCCATGGGTGAAAATTTGTGTCCATGTCCAAACCTGATGGATATCCATACCCATTTGATGTTCATCGGGTCCTCTCAAGACATATACATAAGACATAACACAATGTGCACATAAGCTATTACACCCATGCGTCAATGCGTGTGTGAAAAAGCAGAGACAGAGGGGTCGAGGGGATACAGAGTTGCTTTGTCGTAGGCCAGTGGTGCTGGTTGTTGCAGTGCTCCACCATACATGGAGGTAGCAGCTGACACCGCCGACCATCTCTCGGGATGCAGGAGGAGTAAGAAGAGGAGACAAAGCTGATACTTAATGATGAGTCATTTAGTAACGAGATAAAAGGATGAGAAGGGGGGCTGAAGTAATATTAAGGTGGGGATTGAATGTCAACTAATAAAAATTAGGGTGTGGATTGTGCAATTTGTATTGCATGTTTTAGATAATAATGGGCAAAATTACAGTGGGACGTGTGACTCTAGGGTAGGAATAGCAGAATATTGCCCATTATGTCAAACTACCGGATCGGGTTTGGGTATATCCATGGGTACCAGATTATATCCATGCCCTACCCACGAGTAACCGGGTCATGTTTGGGCGCTGCCCATGGGCGCAAAAGCATATCCAAACCCTTTCCATACGGGTCGGATATCCATGGGTATCCTTGTCCATGGGTAAAATTGCCATCCTTAATTGGGGCACACGTTGGCACAAATGTTGCATCCTAAAACGACATTAACGAGGTAAAATACACATAATCTACACCAACTCCCTTACAAATAACTAAACGTTTAATGAAATAATCACCAATACCTATGCAGGTAATATCATCTAGGAACACATGATCCTTGACTGCACTATCATCAACGAAATGATTGTCCGTTGTTGCCGTGTACCCATGGGCCTCATTATACACTACATGTTGCACTGGATCGCTCAACATCTTATATTCAATTCCACACTCTTGTTAGCTTTGTCAACAAAGACCATTTTGGTGCAAAAGCAAGCATTTTTCAGTAGATATGCATGTTAAGTTGAAAAATATAAACATTATTGTTCACTCAACATTTTCGATGGAACACGTACTAAGTAAAAGATATAATCATCAAATATTATGTCTCTATGATACACATAATATTTTTCTTCAATAACTAAGAATGGGATGAGAAGCATTGGAATCACATTT
This sequence comes from Triticum aestivum, assembly GCF_018294505.1. Lineage (NCBI taxonomy): Eukaryota > Viridiplantae > Streptophyta > Magnoliopsida > Poales > Poaceae > Triticum > Triticum aestivum. Next base: position 536,541,225 of record NC_057794.1, read on the forward strand.
CAATTTATAATATATATACGTCTAAACTAATATTTTATTTTGATCGAACAGGTAGTACATATTCAAAGATAGCATTATATCTCTTAAATTATTTGCTTTTAATTTTTTTTATACTTACCATATTTGTATACCACAATTTATCCTTGACAAGTCAAGAGTTGAGATTAAATTATCCCTCTTCGGAGGCAAGTGGAGATCTTAAAATTCCTCTTGCGAAATATATGTCACCCACACATCTAAGAATACAAAGTTGAATTCAAAGTTAGCAAGCAATTAGGCTAATAAAATTTGGTTCATGTAACAAAAAATCGTATCATTGGAGTATAATCTGAATGAGCTATATATCCTGCTATTTCAGTATGTTACAATTGTCTAATACATGTTATTTAAGCTTTCCAAATTTGTGCCATTTAAGCTTTTCAACCGTCAGACTAACTTCACATTACCATTCCACTTTTGTACCATATATACACGATCCTTCTGGACAAATATAGGATGGTGTTTCCTATAGTGCAATGTAGAACTTACGATGACCGAGGATGGATGTGGCAATCCATCACAAGTCAAAGTGATCAGCGCAAGCATGCACCAAAGAGTGAAGGATATCTTGGTAGCATGGTAGAGGCTTGAGGCTAAAAGCTTCCATGGTCGTTGAATCATTTTTTCCAATGCCACTCATACCTAAGGCATGGTCTTGTCAAAACAGCAATTGACAAGGTTTTTTCTCACTTCAAGATATGAAGCTCGGGTGAACAGATGGAGATATAGTTTGCATATTTGTTTATGTGGGTAATGTCATCACTCACATCTAGCATATAAGAACGATGAAGGTATATATGATGGTAGGACTAGTAGGTGCGGGTTTACTCATTGCACCCAAATTTCCTAGGATGAAATAGCCACTGTATTTACGTTTTCAAGTACAGTGGTTGGCATGTACCATGCTCATACGCACGAGGGTAAAACACACCCACCAGCCATTCCCACTCTATCATAGCTACAGAAGAGTTTGTTCACACCTAAAGATTATAGAAAATGGAGTCAAACATATTGAGTGAGATGGCAACATATTACTGGAAATAGGAGAAGAGAGACCCGCATAATGAAATTTAGGACGGAAGCATATACATCTGCATCCTACGTTCATAACAACCAGCACATAGGTTTAGGATTAATGACGTACCGAAAACTCCAATATGTCTTTAGATACATCTGTCTACCTTGTGTTGCGCATAATGGCAGTGGTGGTGCCAGGAATAATATCATGTGTAGTCAATTTGGCATTGTGTAGTCAATGTATGAATGCATGAGATTTTCTCCCATGATTTTTGCTTGTTGCATGATCTTTTTGTAAAAAAAAAATGGGTAGTCTATTGACTACATAGGTCACATGGTGCTTCGATCTCCCGGTCCGGCGAACATGGCAATTCGTCAAGAGAGGAGGAGAAACCTTTGACTTGTAAACTAGGTGGCGCAACCTTAGATGCTCTCAATGCATTGGCTCTTTTCGTGTTATCCTAGGTGGTGCAAGAAAGTTAGAGACAACCACCCCAATGCATTGTTTCTTATGTGTTCTATTGTATCTAAGTGAATTGCATTTAGTTAGTTTAGTTGCATCTTGACATTGTGGCCTATTTGTAGAGAGAAGGAAGGAAGATGAACATAGGGAGAGAAAGTCACACCGGATCAAGGTATTAGTTACACCGTGTAGCAAAATTTGCTTTTCTGACGAAAATGCCGTGGAGCAACTTCTTACCGAAAAAGGATTCTGCCTCATTTTATATATAAAGCAACGCTAGCATACAAACGACCCAAATAACACGACACCACACACACCCAAGACAAGATATATAGGTGTTGAGATTCAGCAACACCACCCATACAACTCCGATAATCAACATATGGATAATAAGCATGACTATGGTGACAATGGAGGTCTCAACCCGGAACAAGCACCGTGAAGAGACGAAGCTGAGCACTGACGTTCCATGAGCTTCAAGACGGTGCCTTCATGAAGGCATGACACCAAAGCGTCGCCACCGCCCAACCCAATGGGTCAAGATTTTCATCTAGAGCAACATGAAGGAAAAGGAGCAATGGCGACGAAGCCTTCAAGAAGGGGGCGACACCCAAGGACACCACCATCGTCGGTCTAGCCAGAGGCAGACAAGGTTTTCACTAACGGCGAAGCAGCTTATCGTCTGTATGAGCTCGATTGTCTCCATCGGCGCAACAACATTTCATTGATGATTAGGGGGAAACTTAGTAAGACAAGTTACAAAGGTGGCAAGGCGTCAAGGAAATGCCGAGGAGGCATTCACCACCTGTAGCCCATAGGCGTTGCAAACACTCGGTTTGGTTCTAAAGGTCATTGGATTAGACTGCTAATCTTATTTCTACCTGCCATTGACTAAGTGGCGATGCCCTCCGTTAGTCTAGAGAAAGTCTGCGTCGTGGTAGACCATTTGTTCTTGAAACTAGTATTGCTAAGTCTCAGTCGACTAAGACTTTGTTATATCTCAGTCGACCGAAACTTCGTTATGTCTCAATTGATGCTATATTCGTAAGATCTTACATTAAGATTTGTGGAAAAATATTAGTTTTTTTCTTTTCTTTCTTACATGTTACATCAGTTGATTGAGAATAGGTTAAATTTCAGTAGATTAAGACCTACCCATGGCGTTTCTCCTTCCACGCCATCCACCAAATCAGCTGGTCAGTTGGGAAGCTTGCAGCCGGTCAGGGCGTGGCTCCACAACTCACACGTGTAAGGGCATGCCGCAAAAAAAGTGACAAGCGGTCTCTGGTGAAGAAAGGCACAACTGACATGTGGGGGTGTGGGGCCAGTCATGCTTGGCCAGGTTGTCTGCCATGAGGCATCCTCCGAGCACGATTAGACATGAGAAGATCCGGCACCGTAGAGCGTCCTAAGGGCATCTCCAGCCGCGCCCCTAACAGACCCCCAGGCCACTTTTTCGGCGCCGGCGCCGAAAAAACGGCCCAGTCGTGCCCCCAGGACGCCAAAAATCGTCGGTTCGGACCTTTTTTCCGCCCGGCGGTCAAAGGTCGAACCCGGCGCGCTGGGGAGCAGTTGGGGGCTCCGGCGCTAGGGAAAAGCACGCATGGCCCACACCGACAGGGGAAAAGTCAAGGTTTTCTTCCCCCGACTCGCCTCACACCCCCCGTGCCCTCGGCCACCACTAGCTATATCCCGGCGACGGCCGCCGCCCTACTCCGCTAGATAGCCATTCCCCGCCGGAAAATAGCAGCGCTTCGCCGCGGCAGCCCCCCCACAGCAGTTGGGCGTTTCCGGCCGCCGTTTCCGGCCGCGGAGGCGCGGTTTAGCGGTGGGTACACGCCCACCGAGTGCAAGGTGTTCGACGTTTTGCCTGACTCGGCGATGGACTCGGATGACGAGGAAGAGCTCGCCGTGCTGCTGGAGGAGGAAGCCGCGGTTGACGTCCAGGAAGAAGAGCATCTCATGGTGCTCGCCGCCCTCGCCCAGCTGCTGGCGAGCAATGAAAAGCCGCGGCGAGGTGGCTCGGCGCCGGGGCGGGTGAAAGCAAAGAACCGGCATCGTCTCGAAGGCTACTGCATGCTCTACTCCGACTACTTCGCCGATGCTCCACTTCATGGCGAGAAAACATTTCGGCGCCGTTATCGGATGAGCCGAAAGCTCTTCCTCAGGATTGTGAATTCCATCCGGGAGTTCGACAACTACTTCAAGTGCAAGATGGATTGCACTGGCGCTCTTGGATTCACCTCCATCCAGAAGTGCATGACAGCGATGAGGATGCTTGCATATGGAGCTCCCAGTGATTCACTCGACGACTATGGGCGCATGGCTGAGTCCACCAGCATAGAGTGTTTCTACAAGTTCTGTCGGGCAGTGGTGGCAGTATTTGGGCCATAATACTTGAGAACACCCAATGCGGAAGACACTGCTCGGATCCTAGCCCAGAATGCAGCAAGAGGATTTCCTGGGATGCTTGGAAGCATCGACTGCATGCATTGGAAATGGAAGAATTGCCCATTTGGTTGGTAGGGGATGTACAAAGGCGCCAAAGGCGGTTGCAGTGTGGTGCTTGAGGCGGTAGCCACACAGGACCTCTGGATTTGGCACTCCTTCTTTGGTATGCCAGAAACTCACAATGACATCAACGTGCTGCAGTGCTCTCCTGTTTTTGCCAAGCTCGTTGAGGGCCATTCTCCTCCGGTGAACTTTGAGATCAATGGGCACCAATACAACAAGGGGTACTACCTAGCAGATGGCATCTATCCGAGATGGTCGACATTTGTGAAGACGATCTCAAACCCTACGGCAGGAGGCAAGAACGCCTGGTTTGCGAAAGTTCAGGAGGCTTGCAGGAAGGATGTCGAGCGGGCATTTGGTGTGCTCCAATCTCGATTCGCTGTTGTTCAGTACCCCACTCAGACCTGGTCCAAAGATCAAATGTGGGAGATTATGACTTGATGTGTCATCTTGCACAACATGATCATCAAGAGCGAGCAAGAAGACCCAGTGTTTGACACTGAACCATACTACAGGCAGGGTCCTCTAGCCGAAGTTGATCACCATCTACCGGCAACTTGGACTGCCTATCTCAGTATGCGTCAGGAGATCCGAGACCCACAGGTGCATCATCAACTGCAGAAAGATCTGATTGAGCACCTATAGAGGCTCAAGGGGGACGCCGTGTGATGAAATACGAGTTTTTATTTGTTGAACTATATAATTTGTATTGAACTATTTGTTGTTGTACTATTTTGTTGAAGTATTTGATTTTTCTATGATGAAATATGTGATAAGAAATAATTGTGTTGATAATTGAACGCCGAGACACGGCGAAACCACACCGAATATGGGCCTATTCTCGCCCATATGGGTCCTTTATTCGCCGAAATTGGGCTGCAAAGTGGGCCAATTTCGGCGCCTGGGGGCGAGCTGGGGGCGACGACTGGGCGCAAAACCGCCCCCAGCGCCGATTGTATCGCCGGCTCGCCCCCAGGGGGCGATTTTTATGCGTCCTGGGGGGGCAATGGCTGGAGATGCCCTAAGTTCGTTCGCAGCGATCCCACGAACTGGGCCGCGTGCACTAATGCCGAGGAGAATTTCCTGTCCACCGTCCGCTGTCACTCGACATTGTCTTTTCATTGGAAACCACGCATCGGTTGCATCGCTTCCGAGAGCGCGGCAAACTCACATACTCTCTCTTTCATCTATACTAAGAACGCCCGTGGGTTGCAATGGAGCCACATTAACTTTAAGAGTTCAATATCAGTTATGTTAATATTACATTTAATATTCTCATGCATATCAAGTGACATTGGTGACATTTTTTACCATCAAATTCTCACACACACACTCTCCCTCCCTCTTCCTCACTCTCTCTCCCCCTCCCTCTCTCTCTCTTTCTCTAACACACACATATCCATCTTATTGGGTACGGAATCATAATCCATCTATTTCACACGCACACGCGCTAGTGCATAACAATATGGATTATGTGTATTATATTTGCCACCACAACTGAGGGAATTAATTTCATGTAAATGGCCAGCCACAGCTCCATGACAAACAATACATCTAAATTCTCAACGTTATTTTTATGTAACATTGACGAGAGGTAAACGACGGTGATTGTTTCCTTTGTTTGGAGATTGATTACCATCCGTGAGTTAAGCTGGGTACTAAAGAAGAATCTGATTGTGATACGTGAATTGATTGTTGCCTTGTACGTTTGGTTTTGGTATTTGAAGATTGATTACCATCCGTTAGTTGGGTTACCAAAGAAGAAAGCAATCACCATATGTAGAAAAAGTAACTACATTGCACATGCTTACACCTCATCTACTCGCGAGAATATATAGAATTGGAGCAAACAAAATCGTATACAGAACACACCATCACCGTTTGATACTCCTGCATGCATTAGTGAAATAAGCACACAAGTTATAAAACCAACTTAGTACAAAGCATAAGATGAAAAATTCTTAGTATAGAACATACGAAAAGGTCCCCACGCCAACACTATGTGCCCTAAAAACAACCACAAGCGGTCCTGCATCATGATTTATTCGGTACATGTACAATCGTCCATCTGCTCTAGCTCATCAGAAACACAGACAATCATTATGCATATTTTTCGCAAGGTAGCTCAATATGGACAACCTTGATTGAAACATCATTTCACTATAAATTTGAAGAAAATATGAGATTGGGTCATACACTAAAATACGTGCACATGAACTATGAAAGGCCATGCTAAAATAATATTACATATGGTAATTTTGGGATATCCTCACGGGAAGTGATACCAAATAGAAACTTCATCATTTAAATACTCATCGACAATTTTGAGAAATCCTTACAGGAAGAAAGAGCAAATAGAAACTTGATCAATCTAAATACTCCTATAACGACCTCAACACCCTTAAAGTATATATGGATGCAAACATATAATCAATGTTGCTATGGAAGTATTAAGCAATCATGCACTAATTACACATAAATAGCGGGAATAGATAAAAGGTTACTTCCTCCGTTCCAAAATACTTGTCCTGGTTCAAGTTGTCGATGACATGATGTGCAACTATTATTATGAATCATTCCGGTGAGAATAATCTAATATAAAAAGGCATTTGGAAACACACATTGTAGTCTTAAAAATAATTTGCTAATAACATGCTGCATCCTTCTCGATCCATCTGTAGGGATAACGCCCCCTCCTGTCACGACCATCTTCTGCCAGCCGCCCCCTCAGCCACGCAGGCCGCTTGCCTCGCCTGCTACGTGCTGCTTCCTGCTGCTATGCACTGCTCTCCCGCTGGTACGCTACTGCGCCATGTCCTCGACATCGCCGTGGACAAACATGGCGGAGGGATTGTCAATGGAGTACAAGGAGGAGGTGGAGGAGAAGGTATGGAGAGGCAGGAGGTCTGGGGTGGCGTCAGCTGGCTGTGGTGGAGGTGTTTATGCGAGAAGGAGCCGGAGCGGAAGGAGAGGTCACAATTGGAAAGAATCACAAAAAAAAAATCATAACCTGAAGATCTCATTCCAAAAAAATGCTAATATGATGGAGGGGTGATTTCCTTCTATAGGTGGAAAACATAGGAAATGTTGGTTGTTATCAAGGAAAGTTAAAAATTTAGAAAAGTTAGGATTTTGAACTGATTTTTATGCAAATGAGGTTTTATTGTTTGGTAACGCGATATTAGTATCTGCCCGTTTGTGACGTGTCTGATTAGGAAAGTTTGCAAATGTTAAGAAACTATTTATTGGGAGGAAAGTTTGTGACGTGTCTGTTATTTGTTTTCTAAAACAAATTTCACTAATGAGAGAAATCGGTTGATTTAGATAAGTTAGAAAAGTTAGATTAAAATATATTATTTGTTTCCTGAGAATCTGTTGTTTGTTTCCTAAGATAAATTGAACCAATAAAAAGAATCGATTAATTTGCATAATTTAAGAAAGTTAAATCCGTGATTTGTTATATGTTAGGAAAGTTCTGGTTGTAATAAAGAGTAGAGAGAAAAATAAACCGATGGACCAGGGTGGGAGAGGGTGGTGGGAGGAGAGACGAAAAAAAACAGCGAAAATAGACCGTGAAGATTATTCACCAACTGCTCCATTACGAGTAGAGATAGGGTCTAATGCGTTTTTCAAAACCGTCTTTGATTATCGATAAGATTAATAGTATATGAGATGTACAATGTAAAAATTATATTATTGAAAGCCTCTTTCACATATGAATTTGACGATATGCTTTGTGTAACTTCTATGTCATATATTATTGTTCTAAAATTTGATTAAAGTTAGTCTCGAAAAATACATTAGGCCTTATATAGATGAAAAGAGGAAATACTGCTTGCTTAGGGAGTTGTTGTTTCAGGTGGCGCGTCCATCGCGCCTCGCTGAGAGCCCTAGGCCACTGTGAGGTTCTTTCTTGTGCACAATCTGAACAGCTCAGGGAAGAGCACGTCCAAGCTGGCATGAAGAAGTGAAAGTTCTTTCCAGAAGCTGATCCGCTGCCCGATACCCAGATCTGATAAAAATACGATGATAATATAGAACTCCAAAAATTTCGGTCTAATAAAAATTGAACACATCTATATACTATGATCATGGAGTTTTTTCCTTTAGTTTTTGCATTTTTAAATATGAATCTAGAAAAAAGGGCTCTAGAGTCGGGCTCAAAAGCACTTGTGCCTATAAATTTTATTGAAAAGTATGACTAGTTGTAGTCTACATAGAAAAAACAAGTGTTAACTAAATAAATAACACCATTTAAATTGTTCCGGGAGCTACATGGGGAGCTAGATGGTAGTACTCACTCCGTTCCTAAATATAAGTTTTTTTAGAGATTCCACTACAGAGAGTACATTCAGATGCAGCGGCGGAGCTACGTGCACTGCTGCAGCTGCCGTAAGTAGGAAGATTTT
>NC_057794.1:536549746-536568626 GCF_018294505.1 Triticum aestivum
CTACCACTCATTTTGCTTTGTATATAGTCTATAGTAGGATCTCTTAAAAGACTTACACTCCGTCCGGAAATACTTGTCTTAGAAATAGTTGTATCTAGACTTATTTTAGTTGTAGATACATTCATTTTATCCATTTCTAAAGACAAATATTTCCGGACCAAAGGAGTATTAAATTTGGTTTAAACTTTTAAAACTCATGCGTTACATTACGAAGCAAAATCATAAACTCATAATTTCTGAAAACTTCGGCGTGCCTCCACTAATATCGGGTCTATACAAGTTCAAAAATCTGCATTCCCACGAAAGTAAAAGTTCAAAAATCTGCACACTCTGAAAGTTAACTTTGATGAATGTCTCGGGAAGCAAATCACGACCGTCAGATCGGAGAGACCGCAGACGAGTCTCCGCAAAGCTGACGAACCATTCCAATAACCACCAGCGGACATGCTCTCGGATATCCTACGTATCACCCGCCTTTCTTGCTCGTGCTATATTATGTCCTTATTAATTTATTCCAGTGGTCTCGGTTGAGAGGAATAAATCTACAGAATATATCCCAGAAAGTACTCCCTTCGTCTGAAAATACTTGTCGTAGAAATAATTATATCTAGATTTATTTTAGTTATAGATACATTTATTTTATCCATTTCTAGGACAAGTATTTTCGGACAAAGGGAGTAGCTACTAGCTAGCGTGGTTCAAGGATCAGTCTGCTGCTATATCCAGTTTACTTAAGTCCACATCTGGATTACATATGGCATTATTACAGGCTAAAGTCCAAATTTGAAAGTTGAACTTTGATGAAGTCTATGGAGTATTTAGCAGTATATCACTAACCTGTCGTGCGGCCACGTCTGAACGTCAGACCAAAGTTGCAGCGACCGAACGGAAGAGCGCGCACAAGTCTCCGCGCGCGAGATCGAGCAGGGTCCATCCAAAGAACATGTTCTCAGAGATCCAATTTCATTTCTTGCTAGCAAATCGGGTGGCCTTTCGCTTTTCCATGATTCCGTTCCAACTTTATGCCGGTGATGTGATCTTGGGGGAATAATAAAGACGCGCGCTAGGCGTCGGTCGCCCCTCAACTGTGCGATTAGCACATCCTTACCCCTCGCACCCTGTTTTCCTCCTCGCGCCTTCTGTATACCTCGCGTCGCGCAGCAAACTCAATGTGGCGCGCCGCTCCTCCACACGCTCCCCTCACCACTCGTCAGACCACCGCGGACCTCCACCCCTTGTCTTCATAGGTTGTGACGGTCATGGCACCACACCATCATCGTTGGAGCACCAGCAGACCAAAATAAATAAAACCTTCGTACATAGCTTAAAACAGACTACCTTATGATATTTCTTGAGATATTATCACTGTAATACTACACTTTGTACTATCACTTTCATTACTCAGTGTTTGACTATCAAGTATAGTAAATAAACATGTTATTGTTGTGGCTTTTTAGTGTACTGTGTAAAACACTTTTTTTCTTAAGAGTATTTTGTGTAGTGCAACCAAAATTTCACATAGGGGGCGTTTCTCTATTTGAGATGCACTACACAAAAGTTTCAACCAAATCGCACAACCACTGCGATTTGGCCCTTGACGGTTTATAAAGCAATTGTAAATTTGACATTTACTCTAGTTTCTGTACTTTAATCAAGTTGCTATTTATTATGCACTACCGATTACCCACTTGAAACCAACCCAATCCTACCGAAACACAAGCGAGGGGGGAGGGGGGTGTCTAAAGATAGCCCAGTGGGACCCGCTCAGATTTCACTAGAGTAAGCTTGTATTTGAAAGAAAATCGGAACTCAATATGGGTCTTAGGTCCACATTCTCCCATTACCTGAGCTTCAGCTGTTGACTTGTCTCGGGTACTTAATATCTTTAGATTTATACTTGTTTTTTGCAAGGAGATTTGCACAAGTAGTTGTCTCCACTAAAACCATATCGGTCTATATAGTTTTCACATTCAATTTCAGAGATATTTCAGCGACAACCGAAATCCCTGCGGTGAATTTAGTGATCTCCGTTTGCATTCTGTCCAAAGGGCCAAAACATTCACTTGAAATTCATGTGCACTACTGACATTGTTGAAATACTTTAACCGAAAGGTAAATATTTTAGTGTCTACTGAAATTCAGTGGACTTCATTGACATCTCACTGGAAGTGAAAACCATTCGTGGTGCGTATTCACAGGCTACCAAAAATCAAACATCACCCCTGACATTATACTCCCTCCGTTTCTAAATATAAGTCTTTTTAGAGATTTCACTACAAACTACATACGGATGTATATAGACATAGTTTAGAGTTTAGATTCATTCATTTTGCTCCGTATGTAGTCTATAGTGTAATCTCTAAAAAGACTTATATTTAGGAACGGAGGGAGTAGATGTAAAATCCTGCTATATTGCTTGGACTTGCTATTACTGTGCTAATAGTCATGGCCGGCCCTTTAATGATAACTAGCATGGTGTCCGCACAATTGTGAGGAAAACGGTTCTAATTATCCTTGAACAAAGGTCTGCGCATTTACTTATTTGTGATTTTTTTGATAATCATGCGCAATTATAATTTATGGGAGACTACACATCATTAAAGTTAGCCGATGGAATTTACAGGACACTACCCATCATTAGATCGATACACAGAATTACAGTTCGCATATCCCGCAAAAAGAAATAGAGCAAGGGTCGCAAAGCTCTGGCTGGTTGTGTTTTTGTACATTAGGTCATCAGACTTTTTTGTATATGATTTTAGATTAGGACGCTGAATTAGAGACTAGCTTTTACGATTGTACCTAGCGAAGCAGATCGATCGTGGAGATGCCCGTAACCTGATTTCTTAGCAGGTATCTGATTCTTCTTTACAGGAAATGAGCTTGACCACCCATGCATTCCAATGGCCTCTCCTATTTAGCCTTGTATGAAGCATCATTCAGTCTTGGCCTGGCATTGTCCTAGAGTATATCCTCAGTTCGATCCTCATCCTGCCTTTGCAGCCAGAGCACAGAAAGGTGCATAGCTGCTGCAAACGACATTGCTGCCTTGCACCATGCAAGACGAGAACGGGTATAAATGCCCCTACTGCAAGGTGATCACTAACCATGTGTGCTCCCCGGATGAAACAGAGTTCCACGCGAGGGGTAGGAGGGAGAGTTGGCTATGATCATGATTGTATAGAAGATGTGCAGCTGAATTGCTGGGCAGGGTCTCCTTTGGCAGATGTTGCTGCAGTCCGACACCGGTGTTTGTCGGGGGTTGACGGCCACTCTACTGCCAAAGGAAATTTGCCCCGGAATTCATCTGCACAAGCACAGGTAAGAGAAGATGCATGGGTCTCAGGTTGCCAAGGCGTGAATGTACATTATACACTTGATGTTACACTCTGAATGTTCTACAGTGGGTTCTGTGTACTCTGCAGTTCGTCAACATCAGCTACATCACCATTTACAGATGAAAATGGGAGCTATATCTTGATTATCTATCTCTACACACCATTAGACTATACTATGCAGGTAGCTAAAATGATATAAGTAGGAATCAGGATAAATATTCCTCTGTTCTGCTACTACTCTTTGTTGCCTACTGCATCTGGAAGTTTGTACTCAGAGGCCTATCGGCACCTTTCCTTGAGTATTCTCTCCATCACCTCGCAGCTGCCATCGCTCTGTTCGCTCTCTCTGACGCTTCTTCATCTTCTGTTTGGTTTTGATTAATCAGACCTAGTAATACAACCATATAGGAATGGATAGACATGGTTGGCATCCTGAATCAACTTCATGCTAACCCATCTAGGAATATATATAGTCGGATGCAAAATATTACAGAAGTCAGGTTGTAATGGTCAGCAACTAGTTACCAACGCCTACAGGTTGTAGGTTCAAATCATATGCTCGGTGGTTTTTATTTATTATATTTTCATTATACGACATTGGTTAAGATAGGTTGCTAGAAAAACCGATCAGTTTGCAAAAAGGGCCCTGTAAAAAATAGTTAGTTACACAACGGTCTAAGGAACGCTGACATGGCATCCATGTGGTCGGTTTTTCTCCTGTCTAATCGGTTTTGGCCTTATTTGATCAAATAAATGAGTTTGTGGACTAAATCTGATCGCTTTTTGAGTTGATGGCCTAAAGTGTGCAATCAGTTTGAGTTCGTGGACTAGTGGCGCATTTCACTCTTTTGATATTGTCAATTGTTGGCTTGCCAAGTATTGACAGTGCCAAATGTTGGCATCAAACAAATTATCCTCATAATTTCTTTGGTGGCGGTTCTGACTGGTGGGACCAACCCATCAGGCCAAAGAAAACTGCCATGTGGGCATGTTGACTTAGTCTTCTTATTCCTACTCTTCTCTGGTTGGGCATTACATCAAGCACCTCACGTGCATCAGAGATGGCAGCACCAGCCTCGCTCCCGTGCCTGACCCGACTGCTCCGGCAAGTCCAGGACGTTGTCTCCGTCCCTCTGCGTCATAAACTCCATGCACCCACCTGAGCAGCAAGAACTAAGGCCAGATACTGTGAGGCTGTGCACATCCTTACGTCCATGGCTTGGGCTCCAAGCACGTATGCATACGTGCATGGCTTGGTCATCCGCTACGGACCCAACTGCATCGCCACGTCTGTGACCCAAGCACTCCGACACCGGCGAGCGACCAGGATGCAACGAGAAGCATTGGAATCATGTTCCATCACAAGTCAAAGTGATCGGTGCAAGCATGCGTCAAGGAGTGAAGCACATCCTAGTAACATGGGACAGACTTGAGGCTAAAGATGGGATATCCCTAAAGATCTCATGGACGTGGAGTCTTTTTTCCCAATGCCGCTCATACATAAGCATGGTTGTGTCAAAATAGCAATTGCGACGGGTTTTTTTCTCACTTCCAAGACATGAAGCTCGGGCGAACAGAAGGAGAGATGGTCTGCATATTTGTTTATGTGGGTCATGTCACCACTCACAGCTCTTGTATATAAACAGGAAGAAGGTATATATGATGCTAGGACTAGTAGTTGCAGCTTTACTGATTGCATCAAAAAGATTGAGGGCAAAAAATACATTGTATTTACTCTGTCAAGTACAGTGATTGGAACATGTACAATGCTCATACCCATGAAGATAAAACACACCCACCGTCGTCTGTCGTATTTACAAAAAAGTAATGCTACACCTACAGACTAAATCATTACTCCTCAAAAGGATGTTAAAGTACCCGCCTCCTGAGGGTTCATGTGCGAGAGTGCCCTCCGCGCCGTCCACATGCCGCTGGGGTCTCTCGGGGTTGATACCAGCAACTTGGTATGTCCCGAAAGATGTCAAGGAGCTAGAGACTTTTTTACCAATGCCGCTCATACATAAGCATGGTTGTGTCAATATAGCAATTGCGACAGAGTTTTTTTTCACTTCAAGACATGAAGCTCGGGCAAACAGATAGAGAGACGGTCTGCATATTTGTTTATGTGGGTCATGTCACCACTCACGGCTCTAGTATATAAACAGGAGGTATATATGATGGTAGGACTAGTAGTAGTTGCAGCTTTGCTCTATCAAAAAAATTGAGGGCAAAAAAGCCATTGTATTTACTTTTTCAAGTACTCCCACCGATTGGCACATGTACCATGCTCATACCCACAAGGATAAAACACACCCACCAACGAGTCCCGCTGTTATCTACGAAATAGTTATGCTACACCTATAGACTAAATTATTACTCCAATAAAGAATGTTGGAGTATCCGGGACTTCATGGTCCAGGACTAGTAGTAGGTGGGTTTTTCAACTCACTCGCGTGTGAGGTCCCGTGCATGATGGGCCAGTCGGACCCGCCTATTGGTGTCTTCGGCAACACTGGGCTAGTTCAGCCGCGACAAGTGGGACGTGCACCGCGCCACCCTCATGTGTTGCCCCGCACATGTAGGGGGGAGGCCACGGTCTTTTCCTTAAGACAGTTGTGTTGTTTTGTAAGTTCGCTGGTTTATGCCGCAGGCCAGGCGCCACCCACACTAGGCTTCCTCTTGCTTCACTCTATTCATGTTGGCGGCAAATGCAACCACGAGGTGGACATTCTCAGGTGCAATGGCAGGTAGTTGCTGGCCCACCAGGGGTGGAACAAGTCATCACCATGGAGGCCGGCATGGCGCCAACATGACATGTCATTGATGATGAAATATTACTGTTGGCGTCGGACACATGGTACGCCATCAGTATTTGTATTGCAGTATTTGCATTACGAGTGGCGTGGGCCGCCAACACCACCATTTTTTTATCAATGGCGCCATATTCGTGGTGTGAGGTGTCCAAGCCACCAAGGCATTTTTTGCCACGTCGCCACTGGGATTTTCTGTACTAGTGTTAAAGAGTGCAAACTGAATGTAACTCAGATGGTTATGTTCTTTTTGGTCGAATCCACCCATCAGGGTACAAGTCTTAGACTTGACACTCGTGGTCGCACTATTCTGGATTTATTTTAAATCTTTCGACAATGTGAGTTCAGTGGGGGCAGAAGTTCCCGTCGACTATGAAGGCATCTTTGGCGACTTCATTAATCTCAAGATATTATTCCGTCTCAGTATTTTAGAGGTTCTCAAAGGAATAGGATGTGCGTATGTGCGTTCATAGGGTTGAGTGTATGTCATGTTGTGAGCATCTACATGTTACGTACCTTATGTAAGTTGATTCAATTATCTCTCTCACGATACAAATCTAGAGAAGTTTGGGGCGAGGACGGGAAGAATAGAGCGGAAGGCCAGGAGGAAGGAAGAGTGGGAAGGGAAAAGAGCCTTTCAAGCTTCTTTTGGTTCATAGGATAGGATTATTGTAGGAATAGGAAATTTGTAGGAAATGAGATGACATGTATCTCAAATCCTATTAGTAGGAATAGAAAACGAGATGTTATTTGGTTCACACCAAAAGAATTTTTTCATTGAGTCTAGCCTCATTTTTATTTTCCTATGAAATGTGAAGGATATGAACCAATCCTATATAGAAATAGGAATCCATTCCTATGAACCAAAGGGTTCTTAAGGAAAAAATCCTATGAGAATCATATCATCTATAATTTCTATGAAATTCCTCCAAACCAAAGAAGACCTCAGTCTTTACATTACCGTAACCCCACACACAAGAGCATAGCTCCCAGGTGGCTGAGCCGAACCTGGAGCTGGACCTTCTCTTCCTCTTAGAACATGCCACACCAGTAGTTAATAATGGGCCTCCATGTGTAGCCAGCGCAAAGTCATTTTGCGCGGTTGGTACATCTGAGGTCATCCATTTTTTCTGAGATTTGTGAGACTGTATGGCCCACCTAGATGTATATTATTAGTATATTTCTTGTATCTTCCTTTTTAGTTAAATCAGTGACAACATAATGGTCTCTGCTCTCACTCTACCTACAGAACAAATCCATAGACTTTATTTTCTCAAACAATTTAAATCAACCATATCTTTTAAACAATACACTCGTTTTTTAAACTTTTTATATATTTGGACTCATGGCGTCAAGAACTTCAAAATTAGACCAATTTTGGATACATTTCGAACACATTCAATTTTTGATGTTACATATTTCATATGTGAAATAAACCCATTTCACTAGAAAAATCTAAAACAAACCTATTTCATTAGAAATATGTGAAAATAAAATTTTTCACATAAACCTATTTAACTCAAATATCAAGTTGTGAAACTAATTATTTGGAAGTGTGTAACATTTTATTTCAAAAGAGTAAAATATGTTATTTCAAAAATGTGCAATTGAAATAGATGTGATTTATGTGAAACAAGCCAGTGAAAAGTAAAATGCATCTGCCGAAAGTGAAAAAAAAAATGTGAAACTAAAATCTCAACTTGCGAATTTGAAAATTATGAAATGTATAACGGTTTACTTCAAAAGAGCAAAATATGCTTCTTCAATTATGTGAAATTGAAATAGATGAATTTTTTTGAAACAAGCTAGTGCAAAGTGAAATGTAGGTTCTGAAAGTGAAAACCAACATGGACTGAAATGTCAACTTGTGAAACTGATTTTTTTTAAATGTGTAACAGTTTAATTCAAAAAAGTGAAACACCATCTTATTTAAAAGATGTGCAATTGAAATACATGCGTTTTTATGAAACAAGTCAATGGAAAGTGAAATGTAGGTTCTGAAAGTGAAAAATAATATGAAACTGAAATGTTACCTTGTGAAACTGATTATTTTCAAATGTGTAAAAGTTTATTTCACAAGAGTGAAACATGTTATTTCAAACATGTGCAATTGCAGTATATGTGCTTTTTTGTGAAACAAGCCAGCGCAAAGTGAAATGTAAGTTCTGAAAGTAAAACAATATGAAGTGAAAAATCAACTTGTTAAACCGATTATTTTGAAACGTGTAACATTTTATTTCAAGAGTGTGAAGCATGTTATTTTAACAAAATGTGCAATTGTAATATATGTGATATTTGTCAAGCTAGTGAAAAGTAAGATATAGCTTTTGAAAGTGAAAAACAATATGAACTGAAATGTCTACTTCTGAAAGTAATCATTTGCAAATGTGAGATGGTTTATTTTAAAATTGTTAAATATGATCTTCCAAAAATGTGTGATTGAAGTAGATATGATTTATCTGAAACAAGCAAGTGAAAAGTGAAATTTAAGTTCTGAAAGTGAAAAACTACATAAAACTGAAATTTGAACTTGTGGAACTGATTGAAAACATTTTATTCATAAGATTTCAAGCGGGTGAAATATGTGAAATGTGTTTCACGGATTTTAAACTCATTTTAAATGTATCCAAAATAGGTCTTGTTTTAAAGGTCTTTGCGACATGAGTTCAAATATATATAAATCGGAAGTTTGGTTTAAGAGATATGAATGATTTTCAGTTAGCAAAGCTGAAATAAATGGATGGATTATTTTGGGAGAGAGAAGAGAGAGAATGGGAAGCTCATGCATGCAATACCATGTGTTATCTGACCAAAAGCTGACATTGGTGGAACCCCATGTACACTATTTTTATTGCAAGGACTTCAATATAGAGGCAGGGATAACTGGCAAGCCACGAACTCCTAATGATCAAATAAAATAGTAAGGTGGGCTTTGTATCCTCACCAACTTCCAATGGCATCCTGAACCAGTTCCATGCTACCCATCTGGGAATAGACTCTTGCCCTCCCAAAGTCGTCCTTAGTTTCAAAGACATTGGGGCTAAGGATGGCAATGGGTCGGGTTTGGATCGGGTTAAAAAATATCAAATTCATATCCATATCCATGAAGACAGTCTCTGCCCACCAATGAAAAAACCCATGGGTGAAAATTTGTGTCCATGTCCAAACCTGATGGATATCCATACCCATTCGATGTTCATCGGGTCCTCTCAAGACATATACATAAGACATAACACAATGTGCACATAAGCTATTACACCCATGCGTCAATGCGTGTGTGAAAAAGCAGAGACAGAGGGGTCGAGGGGATACGGAGTTGCTTTGTCGTAGGCCAGTGGTGCTGGTTGTTGCAGTGCTCCACCATACATGGAGGTAGCAGCTGACACCGCCGACCATCTCTCGGGATGCAGGAGGAGTAAGAAGAGGAGACAGAGCTGATACTTAATGATGAGTCATTTAGTAACGAGATAAAAGGATGAGAAGGGGGGCTGAAGTAATATTAAGGTGGGGATTGAATGTCAACTAATAAAAGTTAGGGTGTGGATTGTGCAATTTGTATTGCATGTTTTAGATAATAATGGGAAAAATTACAGTGGGACGTGTGACTCTAGGGTAGGGATAGCAGAATATTGCCCATTATGTCAAACTACCGGATCGGGTTTGGGTATATCCATGGGTACTAGATTATATACATGCCCTACCCACGAGTAACCGGGTCATGTTTGGGCGCTGCCCATGGGCGCAAAAGCATATCCAAACCCTTTCCATACGGGTCGGATATCCATGGGTATCCTTGTCCATGGGTAAAATTGCCATCCTTAATTGGGGCACACGTTGGCACAAATGTTGCATCCTAAAACGACATTAACGAGGTAAAATACACAGAATCTACACCAACTCCCTTACAAATAACTAAACGTTTTTAATGAAATAATCACCAATACCTATGCAGGTAATATCATCTAGGAACACATGATCCTTGACTGCACTATCATCAACGAAATGATTGTTCGTTGTTGCCGTGTACCCATGGGCCTCATTATACACTGCATGTTGCACTGGATCGCTCAACATCTTATATTCAATTCCACACTCTTGTTAGCTTTGTCAACAAAGACCATTTCGGTGCAAAAACAAGCATTTTTCAGTAGATATGCATGTTAAGTTCAAAAATATAAACATTATTGTTCACTCAACATTTTCGATGGAACACATACTAAGTAAAAGATATAATCATCAAATATTATGTCTCTATGATACACATAATATTTTTCTTCAATAACTAAGAATGGGATGAGAAGCATTGGAATCACATTTCAATTTATAATATATATACGTCTAAACTAATATTTTATTTTGATCGAATAGGTAGTATATACGAAAGTACATATTCAAAGATAGCGTTATATCTCTTAAATTATTTGCTTTTAATTTTTTTATACTTACCATATTTGTATACCACAATTTATCCTTGACAAGTCGAGAGTTGAGATTAAATTATCCCTCTTCGGAGGCAAGTGGAGATCTTAAAATTCCTCTTGCGAAATATATGTCACCCACACATCTAAGAATACAAAGTTGAATTCAAAGTTAGCAACCAATTAGGCTAATAAAATTTGGTTCATGTAACAAAAAATCGTATCATTGGAGTATAATCTGAATGAGCTATATATCCTGCTATTTCAGTATGTTACAATTGTCTAATACATGTTATTTAAGCTTTCCAAATTTGTGCCATTTAAGCTTTTCAACCGTCAGACTAACTTCACATTACCATTCCACTTTTGTACCATATATACACGATCCTTCTGGAGAAATATAGGATGGTGTTTCCTATAGTCCAATGTAGAACTTACGATGACCGAGGATGGATGTGGCAATCCATCACAAGTCAAAGTGATCAGCGCAAGCATGCACCAAAGAGTGAAGGATATCTTGGTAGCATGGTAGAGGCTTGAGGCTAAAAGCTTCCATGGTCGTTGAATCATTTTTTCCAATGCCGCTCATACCTAAGGCATGGTCTTGTCAAAACAGCAATTGACAAGGTTTTTTCTCACTTCAAGATATGAAGCTCGGGTGAACAGATGGAGATATAGTTTGCATATTTGTTTATGTGGGTAATGTCATCACTCACATCTAGCATATAAGAACGATGAAGGTATATATGATGGTAGGACTAGTAGGTGCGGGTTTACTCATTGCACCCAAAAATCCTAGGATGAAATAGCCACTGTATTTACGTTTTCAAGTACAGTGGTTGGCATGTACCATGCTCATACGCACGAGGGTAAAACACACCCACCAGCCATTCCCACTCTATCATAGCTACAGAAGAGTTTGGTCACACCTAAAGATTACAGAAAATGGAGTCAAACATATTGAGTGAGATGGCAACATCTTACTGGAAATAGGAGAAGAGAGACCCGCATACTGAAATTTAGGACGGAAGCGTATACATCTGCATCCTACATTCATAACAACCAGCACATAGGTTTAGGATTAATGACATACCGAAAACTCCAATATGTCTTCAGATACATCTGTCTACCTTGTGTTGCGCATAATGGCAGTGGTGGTGCCAGGAATAATATCATGTGTAGTCAATTTGGCATTGTGTAGTCAATGTATGAATGCATGAGATTTTCTCCCATGATTTTTGCTTGTTGCATGATGTTTTTGTAAAAAAAATATGGGTAGTCTATTGACTACACAGGTCACATGGTGCTTCGATCTCCCGGTCCGGCGAACATGGCAATTCGTCAAGAGAGGAGGAGAAACCTTTGACTTGTAAACTAGGTGGCGCAACCTTAGGATGCTCTCAATGCATTGGCTCTTTTCGTGTTATCCTAGGTGGTGCAAGAAAGTTAGAGACAACCACCCCAATGCATTGTTTCTTATGTGTTCTATTGTATCTAAGTGAATTGCATTTAGTTAGTTTAGTTGCATCTTGACATTGTGGCCTATTTGTAGAGAGAAGGAAGGAAGATGAACATAGGGAGAGAAAGTCACACCGGATCAAGGTATTAGTTACACCGTGTAGGAAAATGTGCTTTTCTGACGAAAATGCCGTGGAGCAACTTCTTACCGAAAAAGGATTTTGCCTCATTTTATATATAAAGCAACGCTAGCATACAAACGACCCAAATAACACGACACCACACACACCCAAGACAAGATATATAGGTGTTGAGATTCAGCAACACCACCCATACAACTCCGATAATCAACATATGGATAATAAGCATGACTATGGTGACAATGGAGGTCTCAACCTGGAACAAGCACCGCGAAGAGACGAAGCTGAGCACTAACGTCCCATGAGCTCCAAGACGGTGCCTTCATGAAGGCATGACACCAAAGCGTCGCTACCGCCCAACCCAATGGGTCAAGATTTTCATCTAAAGCAACATGAAGGAAAAGGAGCAATGGCGACGAAGCCTTCAAGAAGGGGGCGACACCCAAGGACACCACCATCGTCGGTCTAGCCAGAGGCAGACAAGGTTTTCACTAACGGCGAAGCAGCTTATCGTCTGTATGAGCTCGATTGTCTCCATCGGCGTAACAACATTTCATTGATGATTAGGGGGAAACTTAGTAAGACAAGTTACAAAGGTGGCAAGGCGTCAAGGAAATGCCGAGGAGGCATTCACCGCCTGTAGCCCATAGGCGTTGCAAACACTTGGTTTGGTTCTAAAGGTTATTGGATTAGACTGCTAATCTTATTTCTACCTGCCATTGACTAAGTGGCGATGCCCTCCGTTAGTCTAGAGAAAGTCTGCGTCGTGGTAGACCATTTGTTCTTGAAACTAGTATTGCTAAGTCTCAGTCGACTAAGACTTTGTTATATCTCAGTCGACCGAAACTTCCTTATGTCTCAATTGATGCTATATTCGTAAGATCTTACATTAAGATTTGTGGAAAAAATATTAGTTTTTTCTTTTCTTTCTTACATGTTACATCAGTTGATTGAGACTAGGTTAAATTTCAGTAGATTAAGACCTACCCATGGCGTTTCTCCTTCCACGCCATCCACCAAATCAGCTGGTCAGTTGGGAAGCTTGCAGCCGGTCAGGGCGTGGCTCCACAACTCACACGTGTAAGGGCATGCCGCAAAAAAAGTGACAAGCGGTCTCTGGTGAAGAAAGGCACAACTGACATGTGGGGGTGTGGGGCCAGTCACGCTTGGCCAGGTTGTCTGCCATGAGGCATCCTCCGAGCACGATTAGACATGAGAAGATCCGGCACCGCAGAGCGTCCTAAGGGCATCTCCAGCCGCGCCCCTAACAGGCCCCCCAGGCCACTTTTTCGGCGTCGGCGCCGAAAAAACGGCCCAGTCGCGCCCCCAGGACGCCAAAAATCGTCGGTTCGGACCTTTTTTCCGCCCGGCGGTCACAGGCCGAACCCGGCGCGCTGGGGAGTAGTTGGGGGCTCCGGCGCTAGGGAAAAGCACGCCTGGCCCACACCGACAGGGGAAAAGTCAAGGTTTTCTTCCCCCGACTCGCCTCGCACCCCCCGTGCCCTCGGCCACCACTAGCTATATCCCGGCGACGGCCGCCGCCCTACTCCGCTAGATAGCCATTCCCCGCCGGAAAATAGCAGCGCTTCGCCGCGGCAGCCCCTCCCACAGCAGTTGGGCGTTTCCGGTCGCGGAGGCGCGGTTTAGCGGTGGGTACACGGCCACCGAGCGCAAGGTGTTCGGCATTTTGCCTGACTCGGCGATGGACTCGGATGACGAGGAAGAGCTCGCCGTGCTGCTGGAGGAGGAAGCCGCGGTTGACGTCCAGGAAGAAGAGCATCTCATGGTGCTCGCCGCCCTCGCCCAGCTGCTGGCGAGCAATGAAAAGCCGCGGCGAGGTGGCTCGGCGCCGGGGCGGGTGAAAGCAAAGAACCGGCATCGTCTCGAAGGCTACTGCATGCTCTACTCCGACTACTTCGCCGATGCTCCACTTCATGGCGAGAAAACATTTCGGCGCCGTTATTGGATGAGCCGAAAGCTCTTCCTCAGGATTGTGAATTCCATCCGGGAGTTCGACAACTACTTCAAGTGCAAGATGGATTGCACTGGCGCTCTTGGATTCACCTCCATCCAGAAGTGCACGACAGCGATGAGGATGCTTGCATATGGAGCTCCCAGTGATTCACTCGACGACTATGGGCGCATGGCCGAGTCCATCAGCATAATGTGTTTCTACAAGTTTTGTCGGGCAGTGGTGGCAGTATTTGGGCCACAATACTTGAGAACACCCAATGCGGAAGACACTGCTCGGATCCTAGCCCAGAATGCAGCAAGAGGATTTCCTGGGATGCTTGGAAGCATCGACTGCATGCATTGGAAATGGAAGAATTGCCCATTTGGTTGGCAGGGGATGTACAAAGGCGCCAAAGGCGGTTGCAGTGTGGTGCTTGAGGCGGTAGCCACACATGACCTCTGGATTTGGCACTCCTTCTTTGGTATGCCAAAAACTCACAATGACATCAACGTGCTGCAGTGCTCTCCTGTTTTTGCCAAGCTCGTTGAGGGCCATTCTCCTCCGGTGAACTTCGAGATCAATGGGCACCAATACAACAAGGGGTACTACCTAGCAGATGGCATCTATCCGAGATGGTCGACATTTGTGAAGACGATCTCAAACCCTACGGCAGGAGGCAAGAACGTCTGGTTTGCGAAAGTTCAGGAGGCTTGCAGGAAGGATGTCGAGCGGGCATTTGGTGTGCTCCAATCTCGATTCGCTGTTTTTCGGTACCCCGCTCAGACCTGGTCCAAAGATCAAATGTGGGAGATTATGACTTGTTGTGTCATCTTGCACAACATGATCATCGAGAGCGAGCAAGAAGACCCAGTGTTTGACACTGAACCATACTACAGGCAGGGTCCTCTAGCCGAAGTTGATCACCATCTACCGGCAACTTGGACTGCCTATCTCAGTATGCGTCAGGAGATCCGAGACCCACAGGTGCATCATCAACTGCAGAAAGATCTGATTGAGCACCTATGGAGGCTCAAGGGGGACGCCGTTTGATGAAATACGAGTTTTTATTTGTTGAACTATATAATTTGTATTGAACTATTTGTTGTTGTACTATTTTGTTGAAGTATTTGATTTTTCTGTGATGAAATATGTGATAAGAAGTAATTGTGTTGATAATTGAACGCCGAGACACGGCGAAACCACGCCGAATATGGGCCTATTCTTGCCCATATGGGCCCTTTATTCGCCGAAATTGGGCTGCAAAGTGGGCCAATTTCGGTGCCTGGGGATGAGCTGGGGGCGACGACTGGGCGCAAAACCGCCCCCAGCGCCGATTGTATCGCCGGCTCGCCCCCAGGGGGCGATTTTTATGCGTCCTGGGGGGGCAATGGCTGGAGATGCCCTAAGTTCGTTCGCAGCGATCCCACGAACTGGGCGGCGTGCACTAATGCCGAGGAGAATTTCCTGTCCACCGTCCGCCGTCACTCGACATTGTCTTTTCATTGGAAACCACGCATCGGCTGCATCGCTTCCGAGAGCGCGGCAAACTCACATACTCTCTCTTTCATCTATACTAAGAACGCCCGTGGGTTGCAACGGAGCCACATTAACTTTAAGAGTTCAATATCAGTTATGTTAATATTACATTTAATATTCTCATGCATATCAAGTGACATTGGCGACATTTTTTACCATCAAATTCTCACACACACACTCTCCCTCCCTCTTCCTCACTCTCTCTCCCCCTCCCTCTCTCTCTCTCTCTAACACACACATATCCATCTTATTGGGTACGGAATCATAATCCATTTATTTCACACGCACACGCGCTAGTGCATAACAATATGGATTATGTGTATTATATTTGCCACCACAACTGAGGGAATTAATTTCATGTAAATGGCCAGCCACAGCTCCATGACAAACAATACATCTAAATTCTCAACGTTATTTTTATGTAACATTGACGAGAGGTAAACGACGGTGATTGTTTCCTTTGTTTGGAGATTGATTACCATCCGTGAGTTAAGCTGGGTACTAAAGAAGAATCTGATTGTGATACGTGAATTGATTGTTGCCTTGTACGTTTGGTTTTGGTATTTGAAGATTGATTACCATCCGTTAGTTGGGTTACCAAAGAAGAAATCAATCACCATATGTAGAAAAAGGAACTACATTGCACATGCTTACACCTCATCTACTCGTGAGAATATATAGAATTGGAGCAAACAAAATCGTATACAGAACACACCATCACTGTTTGATACTCCTGCATGCATTAGTGAAATAAGCACACAAGTTATAAAACCAACTTAGTACAAAGCATAAGATGAAAAATTCTTAGTATAGAACATACGAAAAGGTCCCCACGCCAACACTATGTGCCCTAAAAACAACCACAAGCGGTCCTGCATCATGATTTATTCGGTACATGTACAATTGTGCATCTGCTCCAGCTCATCAGAAACACAGACAATCATTATGCATATTTTTCGCAAGGTAGCTCAATATGGACAACCTTGATTGAAACATCATTTCACTATAAATTTGAAGAAAATATGAGATTGGGTCATACACTAAAATACGTGCACATGAACTACGAAAGGCCATGCTAAAATAATATTACATATGGTAATTTTGGGATATCCTCACGGGAAGTGATACCAAATAGAAACTTCATCATTTAAATACTCATCGACAATTTTGAGAAATCCTTACAGGAAGAAAGAGCAAATAGAAACTTGATCAATCTAAATACTCCTATAATGACCTCAACACCCTTAAAGTATATATGGATGCAAACATATAATCAATGTTGCTATGGAAGTATTAAGCAATCATGCACTAATGACACATAAATAGCGGGAATAGATAAAAGGTTACTTCCTCCGTTCCAAAATACTTGTCCTGGTTCAAGTTGTCGATGACATGATGTGCAACTATTATTATGAATCATTCCGGTGAGAATAATCTAATATAAAAAGGCATTTGGAAACACACATTGTACTCTTAAAAATAATTTGCTAATAACATGGTGCATCCTTCTCGATCCATCTGTAGGGATAACGCCCCCTCCTGTCACGACCATCTTCTGCCAGCCGCCCCCTCAGCCACGCCGGCCGCTTGCCTCGCCTGCTACGTGCTGCTTCCTGCTGCTATGCACTGCTCTCCCGTTGGTACGCTGCTGCGCCATGTCCTCGACATCGCCGTGGACAAACATGGCGGAGGGATTGTCAATGGAGTACAAGGAGGAGGTGGAGGAGAAGGTGTGGAGAGGCAGGAGGTCTGGGGTGGCGTCAGCTGGCTGTGGTGGAGGTGTTTATGCGAGAAGGAGCCGGAGCGGAAGGAGAGGTCACAATTGGAAAGAATCACAAAAAAAAAATCATAACCTGAAGATCTCATTCCAAAAAAATGCTAATATGATGGAGGGGTGATTTACTTCTATAGGTGGAAAACATAGGAAATGTTGGTTGTTATCAAGGAAAGGTAAAAATTTAGAAAAGTTAGGATTTTAAACTGATTTTTATGCAAATGAGGTTTTATTGTTTGGTAATGTGATATTAGTATCTGCCCGTTTGTGACGTGTCTGATTAGAAAAGTTTGCAAATGTTAAGAAACTATTTATTGGGTGGAAAGTTTGTGACGTGTCTGTTATTTGTTTTCTAAAACAAATTTCACTAATGAGAGAAATCGATTGATTTAGATAAGTTAGAAAAGTTAGATTAAAATATATTATTTGTTTCCTGAGAATCTGTTGTTTGTTTCCTAAGATAAATTGAACCAATAAAAAGAATCGATTGATTTGCATAATTTAAGGAAGTTAAATCCGTGATTTGTTATATGTTAGGAAAGTTCTGGTTGTAATAAAGAGTGGAGAGAAAAATAAACCGATGGACCAGGGTGGGAGGGGGTGGTGGGAGGAGAGACGAAAAAAAAAACAGCGAAAATAAACCGTGAAGATTATTCACCAACTGCTCCATTACGAGTAGAGATAGGGTCTAATGCGTTTTTCAAAACCGTCTTTGATTATCGATAAGATTAATAGTATATGAGATGTATAATGTAAAAATTATATTATTGAAAGGCTCTTTCACATATGAATTTGACGATATGCTTTGTGTAACTTCTATGTCATATATTATTGTTCTAAAATTTGATCAAAGTTAGTCTCGAAAAATACATTAGGCCTTATATAGACGAAAAGAGGAAATACTGCTTGCTTAGGGAGTTGTTGTTTCAGGTGGCGCGTCCATCGCGCCTCGCTGAGAGCCCTAGGCCACTGTGAGGTTCTTTCTTGTGCACAATCTGAACAGCTCAGGAAAGAGCACGTCCAAACTGGCATGAAGAAGTGAAAGTTCTTTCCAGAAGCTGATCCGCTGCCCGATACCCAGATCTGATAAAAATACGATGATAATATAGAACTCCAAAAATTTCGGTCTAATAAAAATTGAACACATCTATATACTATGATCATGGAGTTTTTTCCTTTAGTTTTTGCATTTTTAAATATGAATCTAGAAAAAAGGGCTCTAGAGCTCGGGCTCAAAAGCACTTGTGCCTATAAATTTTATTGAGAAGTATGACTAGTTGTAGTCTACATAGAAAAAGCAAGTGTTAACTAAATAAATAACACCATTTAAATTGTTTCGGGAGCTAGATGGGGAGCTAGATGGTAGTATTCACTCCGTTCTTAAATATAAGTTCTTTTAGAGATTTCACTACAGAGAGTACATTCAGATGCAGCGGCGGAGCTACGTGCACT
>NC_057794.1:536568636-536585876 GCF_018294505.1 Triticum aestivum
AGTTCACTCATTTTGCTTTGTATATAGTCTATAGTGGGATCTTTTAAAAGACTTACACTCCGTCCGGAAATACTTGTCTTAGAAATAGTTATATCTAGACTTATTTTAGTTATAGATACATTCATTTTATTCATTTCTAAAGAAAAGTATTTCCGGACGAAAGGAGTATTAAATTTGGTTTAAACTTTTAAAACGCATGCGTTTACATTACGAAGCAAAATCATAAACTCATAATTTCTGAAAACTTCGGCGTGCCTCCACTGATATCGGGTCTATACAAGTTCAAAAATCTGCATTCTCACGAAAGTAAAAGTTCAAAAATCTGCACACTCTGAAAGTTAACTTTGATGAATGTCTCGGGAAGCAAATCACGACCGTCAGATCGGAGAGACCGCAGACGAGTCTCCGCAAAGCTGACGAACCATTCCAATAACCACCAGCGGACATGCTCTCGGATATCCTACGTATCACCCGCCTTTCTTGCTCGTGCTATATTATGTCCTTATTAATTTATTCCAGTGGTCTCGGTTGAGAGGAATAAATCTACAGAATATATCCCAGAAAGTACTTCCTTCGTCTGAAAATACTTGTCGTAGAAATAATTATATCTAGATTTATTTTAGCTATAGATACATTTATTTTATTCATTTCTAGGACAAGTATTTTCGGACAAAGGGAGTAGCTACTAGCTAGCGTGGTTCAAGGATCAGTCTGCTGCTATATCCAGTTTACTTAAGTCCACATCTGGATTACATATTGCATTATTACAGGCTAAAGTCCAAATTTGAAAGTTGAACTTTGATGAAGTCTATGGAGTATTTAGCAGTATATCACTAACCTGTCGTGCGGCCACGTCTGAACGTCAGACCAAAGTTGCAGCGACCGAACGGAAGAGCGCGCACGAGTCTCCGCGCGCGAGATCAAGCAGGGTCCATCCAAAGAACATGTTCTCAGAGATCCAATTTCATTTCTTGCTAGCAAATCGGGTGGCCTTTCGCTTTTCCATGATTCCCTTCCAACTTTATGCCGGTGATGTGATCTTGGGGGAATAATAAAGACGCGTGCTAGGCGTCGGTCGCCCCTCAACTGTGCGATTAGCACATCCTTACCCCTCGCACCCTGTTTTCCTCCTCGCGCCTTCTGTATACCTCGCGTCGCGCAGCAAACTCAATGTGGCGCGCCGCTCCTCCACATGCTCCCCTCACCACTCGTCAGACCACCGCGGACCTCCACCCCTTGTCTTCATAGGTTGTGACGGTCATGGCACCACACCATCATCGTTGGAGCACCAGCAGATCAAAATAAATAAAACCTTCGTACATAGCTTAAAACAGACTACCTTATGATATTTCTTGAGATATTATCACTGTAATACTACACTTTGTACTATCACTTCCATTACTCAGTGTTTGACTATCAAGTATAGTAAATAAACATGTTATTGTTGTGGCTTTTTAGTGTATTGTGTAAAACACTTTTTTTCTTAAGAGTGTTTTGTGTAGTGCAACCAAAATTTCACATAGGGGGCATTTCTCTATTTGAGATGCACTACACAAAAGTTTCAACCAAATCGCACAACCACTGCGATTTGGCCCTTGACGGTTTATAAAGCAATTGTAAATTTGACATTTACTCTAGTTTATGTACTTTAATCAAGTTGCTATTTATTATGCACTGCCGATTACCCACTTGAAACCAACCCAATCCTACCGAAACACAAGCGAGGGGGGAGGGGGGTGTCTACAGATAGCCCAGTGGGACCCGCTCAGATTTCACTAGAGTAAGCTTGTATTTGAAAGAAAATCGGAACTCAATATGGGTCTTAAGTCCACATTCTCCCATTACCTGAGCTTCAGCTGTTGACTTGTCTCAGGTACTTAATATCTTTAGATTTATACTTGTTTTTTGCAAGGAGATTTGTACAAGTAGTTGTCTCCACTAAAACCATATCAGTCTATATAGTTTTCTTATTCAATTTCAGAGATATTTCAGCGACAACCGAAATCCCTGCGGTGAATTTAGTGATCTCCGTTTGCATTCTGTCCAAAGGGCCAAAACATTCACTTGAAATTCATGTGCACTACTGACATTGTTGAAATACTTTAACCGAAAGGTAAATATTTTAGTGTCTACTGAAATTCAGTGGACTTCATTCACATCTCACTGGAAGTGAAAACCATTCGTGGTGCGTATTCACAGGCTACCAAAAATCAAACATCACCCCTTACATGATACTCCCTCCGTTTCTAAATATAAGTCTTTTTAGAGATTTCACTACAAACTACATACGGATGTATATAGACATAGTTTAGAGTTTAGATTCATTCATTTTGCTCCGTATGTAGTCTATAGTGTAATCTCTAAAAAGACTTATATTTAGGAACGGAGGGAGTAGATGTAAAATCCTGCTATATTGCTTGGACTTGCTATTACTGTGCTAATAGTCATGGCCGGCCCTTTAATGATAACTAGCATGGTGTCCGCACAATTGTGAGGAAAACGGTTCTAATTATCCTTGAACAAAGGTCTGCGCATTTACTTATTTGTGATTTTTTTGATAATCATGCGCAATTATAATTTATGGGAGACTACACATCATTAAAGTTAGCCGATGGAATTTACAGGACACTACCCATCATTAGATCGATACACAGATTTACAGTTCGCATATCCCGCAAAAAGAAATAGAGCAAGGGTCGCAAAGCTCTGGCTGGTTGTGTTTTTGTACATTAGGTCATCAGACTTTTTTGTATATGATTTTAGATTAGGACGCTGAATTAGAGACTAGCTTTTACGATTGTACCTAGCGAAGCAGATCGATCGTGGAGATGCCCGTAACCTGATTTCTTAGCAGGTATCTGATTCTTCTTTACAGGAAATGAGCTTGACCACCCATGCATTCCAATGGCCTCTCCTATTTAGCCTTGTATGAAGCATCATTCAGTCTTGGCCTGGCATTGTCCTAGAGTATATCCTCAGTTCGATCCTCATCCTGCCTTTGCAGCCAGAGCACAGAAAGGTGCATAGCTGCTGCAAACGACATTGCTGCCTTGCACCATGCAAGACGAGAACGGGTATAAATGCCCCTACTGCAAGGTGATCACTAACCATGTGTGCTCCCCGGATGAAACAGAGTTCCACGCGAGGGGTAGGAGGGAGAGTTGGCTGTGATCATGATTGTATAGAAGATGTGCAGCTGAATTGCTGGGCAGGGTCTCCTTTGGCAGATGTTGCTGCAGTCCGACACCGGTGTTTGTCGGGGGTTGACGGCCACTCTACTGCCAAAGGAAATTTGCCCCGGAATTCATCTGCACAAGCACAGGTAAGAGAAGATGCATGGGTCTCAGGTTGCCAAGGCGTGAATGTACATTATACACTTGATGTTACACTCTGAATGTTCTACAGTGGGTTCTGTGTACTCTGCAGTTCGTCAACATCAGCTACATCACCATTTACAGATGAAAAAGGGAGCTATATCTTGATTATCTATCTCTACACACCATTAGACTATACTATGCAGGTAGCTAAAATGATATAAGTAGGAATCAGGATAAATATTCCTCTGTTCTGCTACTACTCTTTGTTGCCTACTGCATCTGGAAGTTTGTACTCAGAGGCCTATCGGCACCTTTCCTTGAGTATTCTCTCCATCACCTCGCAGCTGCCATCGCTCTGTTCGCTCTCTCTGACGCTTCTTCATCTTCTGTTTGGTTTTGATTAATCAGACCTAGTAATACAACCATATAGGAATGGATAGACATGGTTGGCATCCTGAATCAACTTCATGCTAACCCATCTAGGAATATATATAGTCGGATGCAAAATATTACAGAAGTCAGGTTGTAATGGTCAGCAACTAGTTACCAACGCCTACAGGTTGTAGGTTCAAATCATATGCTCGGTGGTTTTTATTTATTATATTTTCATTATACGACATTGGTTAAGATAGGTTGCTAGAAAAACCGATCAGTTTGCAAAAAGGGCCCTGTAAAAAATAGTTAGTTACACAACGGTCTAAGGAACGCTGACATGGCATCCATGTGGTCGGTTTTTCTCCTGTCTAATCGGTTTTGGCCTTATTTGATCAAATAAATGAGTTTGTGGACTAAATCTGATCGCTTTTTGAGTTGATGGCCTAAAGTGTGCAATCAGTTTGAGTTCGTGGACTAGTGGCGCATTTCACTCTTTTGATATTGTCAATTGTTGGCTTGCCAAGTATTGACAGTGCCAAATGTTGGCATGAAACAAATTATCCTCATAATTTCTTTGGTGGCGGTTCTGACTGGTGGGACCAACCCATCAGGCCAAAGAAAACTGCCATGTGGGCATGTTGACTTAGTCTTCTTATTCCTACTCTTCTCTGGTTGGGCATTACATCAAGCACCTCACGTGCATCAGAGATGGCAGCACCAGCCTCGCTCCCGTGCCTGACCCGACTGCTCCGGCAAGTCCAGGACGTTGTCTCCGTCCCTCTGCGTCATAAACTCCATGCACCCACCTGAGCAGCAAGAACTAAGGCCAGATACTGTGAGGCTGTGCACATCCTTACGTCCATGGCTTGGGCTCCAGGCACGTATGCATACGTGCATGGCTTGGTCATCCGCTACGGACCCAACTGCATCGCCACGTCTGTGACCCAAGCACTCCGACACCGGCGAGCGACCAGGATGCAACGAGAAGCATTGGAATCATGTTCCATCACAAGTCAAAGTGATCGGTGCAAGCATGCGTCAAGGAGTGAAGCACATCCTAGTAACATGGGACAGACTTGAGGCTAAAGATGGGATATCCCTAAAGATCTCATGGACGTGGAGTCTTTTTTCCCAATGCCGCTCATACATAAGCATGGTTGTGTCAAAATAGCAATTGCGACGGGTTTTTTTCTCACTTCCAAGACATGAAGCTCGGGCGAACAGAAGGAGAGATGGTCTGCATATTTGTTTATGTGGGTCATGTCACCACTCACAGCTCTTGTATATAAACAGGAAGAAGGTATATATGATGCTAGGACTAGTAGTTGCAGCTTTACTGATTGCATCAAAAAGATTGAGGGCAAAAAATACATTGTATTTACTCTGTCAAGTACAGTGATTGGAACATGTACAATGCTCATACCCATGAAGATAAAACACACCCACCGTCGTCTGTCGTATTTACAAAAAAGTAATGCTACACCTACAGACTAAATCATTACTCCTCAAAAGGATGTTAAAGTACCCGCCTCCTGAGGGTTCATGTGCGAGAGTGCCCTCCGCGCCGTCCACATGCCGCTGGGGTCTCTCGGGGTTGATACCAGCAACTTGGTATGTCCCGAAAGATGTCAAGGAGCTAGAGACTTTTTTACCAATGCCGCTCATACATAAGCATGGTTGTGTCAATATAGCAATTGCGACAGAGTTTTTTTTCACTTCAAGACATGAAGCTCGGGCAAACAGATAGAGAGACGGTCTGCATATTTGTTTATGTGGGTCATGTCACCACTCACGGCTCTAGTATATAAACAGGAGGCATATATGATGGTAGGACTAGTAGTAGTTGCAGCTTTGCTCTATCAAAAAAATTGAGGGCAAAAAAGCCATTGTATTTACTTTTTCAAGTACTCCCACCGATTGGCACATGTACCATGCTCATACCCACAAGGATAAAACACACCCACCAACGAGTCCCGCTGTTATCTACGAAATAGTTATGCTACACCTATAGACTAAATTATTACTCCAATAAAGAATGTTGGAGTATCCGGGACTTCATGGTCCAGGACTAGTAGTAGGTGGGTTTTTCAACTCACTCGCGTGTGAGGTCCCGTGCATGATGGGCCAGTCGGACCCGCCTATTGGTGTCTTCGGCAACACTGGGCTAGTTCAGCCGCGACAAGTGGGACGTGCACCGCGCCACCCTCATGTGTTGCCCCGCACATGTAGGGGGGAGGCCACGGTCTTTTCCTTAAGACAGTTGTGTTGTTTTGTAAGTTCGCTGGTTTATGCCGTAGGCTAGGCGCCACCCACACTAGGCTTCCTCTTGCTTCACTCTATTCATGTTGGCGGCAAATGCAACCACGAGGTGGACATTCTCAGGTGCAATGGCAGGTAGTTGCTGGCCCACCAGGGGTGGAACAAGTCATCACCATGGAGGCCGGCATGGCGCCAACATGACATGTCATTGATGATGAAATATTACTGTTGGCGTCGGACACATGGTACGCCATCAGTATTTGTATTGCAGTATTTGCATTACGAGTGGCGTGGGCCGCCAACACCACCATTTTTTTATCAATGGCACCATATTCGTGGTGTGAGGTGTCCAAGCCACCAAGGCATTTTTTGCCACGTCGCCACTGGGCTTTTCTGTACTAGTGTTAAAGAGTGCAAACTGAATGTAACTCAGATGGTTATGTTCTTTTTGGTCGAATCCACCCATCAGGGTACAAGTCTTAGACTTGACACTCGTGGTCGCACTATTCTGGATTTATTTTAAATCTTTCGACAATGTGAGTTCAGTGGGGGCAGAAGTTCCCGTCGACTATGAAGGCATCTTTGGCGACTTCATTAATCTCAAGATATTATTCCGTCTCAGTATTTTAGAGGTTCTCAAAGGAATAGGATGTGCGTATGTGCGTTCATAGGGTTGAGTGTATGTCATGTTGTGAGCATCTACATGTTACGTACCTTATGTAAGTTGATTCAATTATCTCTCTCACGATACAAATCTAGAGAAGTTTGGGGCGAGGACGGGAAGAATAGAGCGGAAGGCCAGGAGGAAGGAAGAGTGGGAAGGGAAAAGAGCCTTTCAAGCTTCTTTTGGTTCATAGGATAGGATTATTGTAGGAATAGGAAATTTGTAGGAAATGAGATGACATGTATCTCAAATCTTATGAGTAGGAATAGAAAACGAGATGTTATTTGGTTCACACCAAAAGAATTTTTTCATTGAGTCTAGGCTCATTTTTATTTTCCTATGAAATGTGAAGGATATGAACCAA
The DNA here is from genome assembly GCF_018294505.1 of Triticum aestivum. Classification (NCBI taxonomy): domain Eukaryota; kingdom Viridiplantae; phylum Streptophyta; class Magnoliopsida; order Poales; family Poaceae; genus Triticum; species Triticum aestivum. The sequence continues at coordinate 536,575,616 of NC_057794.1, forward strand.
TCCTATATAGAAATAGGAATCCATTCCTATGAACCAAAGGGTTCTTAAGGAAAAAATCCTATGAGAATCATATCATCTATAATTTCTATGAAATTCCTCCAAACCAAAGAAGACCTCAGTCTTTACATTACCGTAACCCCACACACAAGAGCATAGCTCCCAGGTGGCTGAGCCGAACCTGGAGCTGGACCTTCTCTTCCTCTTAGAACATGCCACACCAGTAGTTAATAATGGGCCTCCATGTGTAGCCAGCGCAAAGTCATTTTGCGCGGTTGGTACATCTGAGGTCATCCATTTTTTCTGAGATTTGTGAGACTGTATGGCCCACCTAGATGTATATTATTAGTATATTTCTTGTATCTTCCTTTTTAGTTAAATCAGTGACAACATAATGGTCTCTGCTCTCACTCTACCTACAGAACAAATCCATAGACTTTATTTTCTCAAACAATTTAAATCAACCATATCTTTTAAACAATACACTCGTTTTTTGAACTTTTTATATATTTGGACTCATGGCGTCAAGAACTTCAAAATTAGACCAATTTTGGATACATTTCGAACACATTCAATTTTTGATGTTACACATTTCATATGTGAAATAAACCCATTTCACTAGAAAAATCTAAAACAAACCTATTTCATTAGAAATATGTGAAAATAAAATTTTTCACATAAACCTATTTAACTCAAATATCAACTTGTGAAACTAATTATTTGGAAGTGTGTAACATTTTATTTCAAAAGAGTAAAATATGTTATTTCAAAAATGTGCAATTGAAATAGATGTGATTTACGTGAAACAAGCCAGTGAAAAGTAAAATGCATCTGCCGAAAGTGAAAAAAAATGTGAAACTAAAATCTCAACTTGCGAATTTGAAAATTATGAAATGTATAACGGTTTACTTCAAAAGAGCAAAATATGCTTCTTCAATTATGTGAAATTGAAATAGATGAATTTTTTTGAAACAAGCTAGTGCAAAGTGAAATGTAGGTTCTGAAAGTGAAAACCAACATGGACTGAAATGTCAACTTGTGAAACTGATTTTTTTAAATGTGTAACAGTTTATTTCAAAAAAGTGAAACACCATCTTATTTAAAAGATGTGCAATTGAAATACATGCGTTTTTATGAAACAAGTCAATGGAAAGTGAAATGTAGGTTCTGAAAGTGAAAAATAATATGAAACTGAAATGTTACCTTGTGAAACTGATTATTTTCAAATGTGTAAAAGTTTATTTCACAAGAGTGAAACATGTTATTTCAAACATGTGCAATTGCAGTATATGTGCTTTTTTGTGAAACAAGCCAGCGCAAAGTGAAATGTAAGTTCTGAAAGTAAAACAATATGAAGTGAAAAATCAACTTGTTAAACCGATTATTTTGAAACGTGTAACATTTTATTTCAAGAGTGTGAAGCATGTTATTTTAACAAAATGTGCAATTGTAATATATGTGATATTTGTCAAGCTAGTGAAAAGTAAGATATAGCTTTTGAAAGTGAAAAACAATGAACTGAAATGTCTACTTCTGAAAGTGATCATTTGCAAATGTGAGATGGTTTATTTTAAAATTGTTAAATATGATCTTCCAAAAATGTGTGATTGAAGTAGATATGATTTATCTGAAACAAGCAAGTGAAAAGTGAAATTTAAGTTCTGAAAGTGAAAAACTACATAAAACTGAAATTTGAACTTGTGGAACTGATTGAAAACATTTTATTCATAAGATTTCAAGCGGGTGAAATATGTGAAATGTGTTTCACGGATTTTAAACTCATTTTAAATGTATCCAAAATCGGTCTTGTTTTAAAGGTCTTTGCGACATGAGTTCAAATATATATAAATCAGAAGTTTGGTTTAAGAGATATGAATGATTTTCAGTTAGCAAAGCTGAAATAAATGGATGGATTATTTTGGGAGAGAGAAGAGAGAGAATGGGAAGCTCATGCATGCAATACCATGTGTTATCTGACCAAAAGCTGACATTGGTGGAACCCCATGTACACTGAATACAGTCAACTAGGTTATAAATGGAAATATAAGCAAGTTCAATGCAACAACCAGAACATGTGCACCACACCATGAACATGTCAATAAGACATTTAGTAAAATTATTCTGAATCTGAACATCTTGCAAGGACTTCAATATAGAGGCAGGGATAATTGGCAAGCCACGAACTCCTAATGATCAAATAAAATAGTAAGGTGGGCTTTGTATCCTCACCAACTTCCAATGGCATCCTGAACCAGTTCCATGCTACCCATCTGGGAATAGACTCTTGCCCTCCCAAAGTCGTCCTCGGTTTCAAAGACATTGGGGCTAAGGATGGCAATGGGTCGGGTTTGGATCGGGTTAAAAAATATCAAATTCATATCCATATCCATGAAGACAGTCTCTGCCCACCAATGAAAAAACCCATGGGTGAAAATTTGTGTCCATGTCCAAACCTGATGGATATCCATACCCATTCGATGTTCATCGGGTCCTCTCAAGACATATACATAAGACATAACACAATGTGCACATAAGCTATTACACCCATGCGTCAATGCGTGTGTGAAAAAGCAGAGACAGAGGGGTCGAGGGGATACGGAGTTGCTTTGTCGCAGGCCAGTGGTGCTGGTTGTTGCAGTGCTCCACCATACATGGAGGTAGCAGCTGACACCGCCGACCATCTCTCGGGATGCAGGAGGAGTAAGAAGAGGAGACAGAGTTGATACTTAATGATGAGTCATTTAGTAACGAGATAAAAGGATGAGAAGGGGGGCTGAAGTAATATTAAGGTGGGGATTGAATGTCAACTAATAAAAGTTAGGGTGTGGATTGTGCAATTTGTATTGCATGTTTTAGATAATAATGGGCAAAATTACAGTGGGACGTGTGACTCTAGGGTAGGGATAGCAGAATATTGCCCATTATGTCAAACTACCGGATCGGGTTTGGGTATATCCATGGGTACCAGATTATATACATGCCCTACCCACGAGTAACCGGGTCATGTTTGGGCGCTGCCCATGGGCGCAAAAGCATATCCAAACCCTTTCCATACGGGTCGGATATCCATGGGTATCCTTGTCCATGGGTAAAATTGCCATCCTTAATTGGGGCACACGTTGGCACAAATGTTGCATCCTAAAATGACATTAACGAGGTAAAATACACAGAATCTACACCAACTCCCTTACAAATAACTAAACGTTTAATGAAATAATCACCAATACCTATGCAGGTAATATCATCTAGGAACACATGATCCTTGACTGCACTATCATCAACGAAATGATTGTTCGTTGTTGCCGTGTACCCATGGGCCTCATTATACACTGCATGTTGCACTGGATCGCTCAACATCTTATATTCAATTCCACACTCTTGTTAGCTTTGTCAACAAAGACCATTTCGGTGCAAAAGCAAGCATTTTTCAGTAGATATGCATGTTAAGTTCAAAAATATAAACATTATTGTTCACTCAACATTTTCGATGGAACACGTACTAAGTAAAAGATATAATCATCAAATATTATGTCTCTATGATACACATAATATTTTTCTTCAATAACTAAGAATGGGATGAGAAGCATTGGAATCACATTTCAATTTATAATATATATACGTCTAAACTAATATTTTATTTTGATCGAACAGGTAGTATATACGAAAGTACATATTCAAAGATAGCGTTATATCTCTTAAATTATTTGCTTTTAATTTTTTTATACTTACCATATTTGTATACCACAATTTATCCTTGACAAGTCCAGAGTTGAGATTAAATTATCCCTCTTCGGAGGCAAGTGGAGATCTTAAAATTCCTCTTGCGAAATATATGTCACCCACACATCTAAGAATACAAAGTTGAATTCAAAGTTAGCAACCAATTAGGCTAATAAAATTTGGTTCATGTAACAAAAAATCGTATCATTGGAGTATAATCTGAATGAGCTATATATCCTGCTATTTCAGTATGTTACAATTGTCTAATACATGTTATTTAAGCTTTCCAAATTTGTGCCATTTAAGCTTTTCAACCGTCAGACTAACTTCACATTACCATTCCACTTTTGTACCATATATACACGATCCTTCTGGAGAAATATAGGATGGTGTTTCCTATAGTCCAATGTAGAACTTACGATGACCGAGGATGGATGTGGCAATCCATCACAAGTCAAAGTGATCAGCGCAAGCATGCACCAAAGAGTGAAGGATATCTTGGTAGCATGGTAGAGGCTTGAGGCTAAAAGCTTCCATGGTCGTTGAATCATTTTTTCCAATGCCGCTCATACCTAAGGCATGGTCTTGTCAAAACAGCAATTGACAAGGTTTTTTCTCACTTCAAGATATGAAGCTCGGGTGAACAGATGGAGATATAGTTTGCATATTTGTTTATGTGGGTAATGTCATCACTCACATCTAGCATATAAGAACGATGAAGGTATATATGATGGTAGGACTAGTAGGTGCGGGTTTACTCGTTGCACCCAAAAATCCTAGGATGAAATAGCCACTGTATTTACGTTTTCAAGTACAGTGGTTGGCATGTACCATGCTCATACGCACGAGGGTAAAACACACCCACCAGCCATTCCCACTCTATCATAGCTACAGAAGAGTTTGGTCACACCTAAAGATTACAGAAAATGGAGTCAAACATATTGAGTGAGATGGCAACATCTTACTGGAAATAGGAGAAGAGAGACCCGCATAATGAAATTTAGGACGGAAGCGTATACATCTGCATCCTACATTCATAACAACCAGCACATAGGTTTAGGATTAATGACATACCGAAAACTCCAATATGTCTTCAGATACATCTGTCTACCTTGTGTTGCGCATAATGGCAGTGGTGGTGCCAGGAATAATATCATGTGTAGTCAATTTGGCATTGTGTAGTCAATGTATGAATGCATGAGATTTTCTCCCATGATTTTTGCTTGTTGCATGATGTTTTTGTAAAAAAAAATATGGGTAGTCTATTGACTACACAGGTCACATGGTGCTTCGATCTCCCGGTCCGGCGAACATGGCAATTCGTCAAGAGAGGAGGAGAAACCTTTGACTTGTAAACTAGGTGGCGCAACCTTAGGATGCTCTCAATGCATTGGCTCTTTTCGTGTTATCCTAGGTGGTGCAAGAAAGTTAGAGACAACCACCCCAATGCATTGTTTCTTATGTGTTCTATTGTATCTAAGTGAATTGCATTTAGTTAGTTTAGTTGCATCTTGACATTGTGGCCTATTTGTAGAGAGAAGGAAGGAAGATGAACATAGGGAGAGAAAGTCACACCGGATCAAGGTATTAGTTACACCGTGTAGCAAAATTTGCTTTTCTGACGAAAATGCCGTGGAGCAACTTCTTACCGAAAAAGGATTTTGCCTCATTTTATATATAAAGCAACGCTAGCATACAAACGACCCAAATAACACGACACCACACACACCCAAGACAAGATATATAGGTGTTGAGATTCAGCAACACCACCCATACAACTCCGATAATCAACATATGGATAATAAGCATGACTATGGTGACAATGGAGGTCTCAACCCGGAACAAGCACCGCGAAGAGACGAAGCTGAGCACTAACGTCCCATGAGCTCCAAGACGGTGCCTTCATGAAGGCATGACACCAAAGCGTCGCTACCGCCCAACCCAATGGGTCAAGATTTTCATCTAGAGCAACATGAAGGAAAAGGAGCAATGGCGACGAAGCCTTCAAGAAGGGGGAGACACCCAAGGACACCACCATCATCGGTCTAGCCAGAGGCAGACAAGGTTTTCACTAACGGCGAAGCAGCTTATTGTCTGTATGAGCTCGATTGTCTCCATCGGCGTAACAACATTTCATTGATGATTAGGGGGAAACTTAGTAAGACAAGTTACAAAGGTGGCAAGGCGTCAAGGAAATGCCGAGGAGGCATTCACCGCCTGTAGCCCATAGGCGTTGCAAACACTCGGTTTGGTTCTAAAGGTCATTGGATTAGACTGCTAATCTTATTTCTACCTGCCATTGACTAAGTGGCGATGCCCTCCGTTAGTCTAGAGAAAGTCTGCGTCGTGGTAGACCATTTGTTCTTGAAACTAGTATTGCTAAGTCTCAGTCGACTAAGACTTTGTTATATCTCAGTCGACCGAAACTTCCTTATGTCTCAATTGATGCTATATTCGTAAGATCTTACATTAAGATTTGTGGAAAAAATATTAGTTTTTTCTTTTCTTTCTTACATGTTACATCAGTTGATTGAGACTAGGTTAAATTTCAGTAGATTAAGACCTACCCATGGCGTTTCTCCTTCCACGCCATCCACCAAATCAGTTGGTCAGTTGGGAAGCTTGCAGCCGGTCAGGGCGTGGCTCCACAACTCACACGTGTAAGGGCATGCCGCAAAAAAAGTGACAAGCGGTCTCTGGTGAAGAAAGGCACAACTGACATGTGGGGGTGTGGGGCCAGTCACGCTTGGCCAGGTTGTCTGCCATGAGGCATCCTCCGAGCACAATTAGACATGAGAAGATTCGGCACCGCAGAGCGTCCTAAGGGCATCTCCAGCCGCGCCCCTAACAGGCCCCCCAGGCCACTTTTTCGGCGTCGGCGCCGAAAAAACGGCCCAGTCGCACCCCCAGGACGCCGAAAATCGTCGGTTCGGACCTTTTTTCCGCCCGGCGGTCACAGGCCGAACCCGGCGCGCTGGGGAGCAGTTGGGGGCTTCGACGCTAGGGAAAAGCACGCCTGGCCCACACCGACAGGGGAAAAGTCAAGGTTTTCTTCCCCCGACTCGCCTCGCACCCCCCGTGCCCTCGGCCACCACTAGCTATATCCCGGCGACGGCCGCCGCCCTACTCCGCTAGATAGCCATTCCCCGCCGGAAAATAGCAGCGCTTCGCCGCGGCAGCCCCTCCCACAGCAGTTGGGCGTTTCCGGTCGCGGAGGCGCGGTTTAGCAGTGGGTACACGGCCACCGAGCGCAAGGTGTTCGGCATTTTGCCTGACTCGGCGATGGACTCGGATGACGAGGAAGAGCTCGCCGTGCTGCTGGAGGAGGAAGCCGCGGTTTACGTCCAGGAAGAAGAGCATCTCATGGTGCTCGCCGCCCTCGCCCAGCTGCTGGCGAGCAATGAAAAGCCGCGGCGAGGTGGCTCGGCGCCGGGGCGGGTGAAAGCAAAGAACCGGCATCGTCTCGAAGGCTACTGCATGCTCTACTCCGACTACTTCGCCGATGCTCCACTTCATGGCGGGAAAACATTTCGGCGCCGTTATCGGATGAGCCGAAAGCTCTTCCTCAGGATTGTGAATTCCATCCGGGAGTTCGACAACTACTTCAAGTGCAAGATGGATTGCACTGGCGCTCTTGGATTCACCTCCATCCAGAAGTGCACGACAGCGATGAGGATGCTTGCATATGGAGCTCCCAGTGATTCACTCGACGACTATGGGCGCATGGCCGAGTCCATCAGCATAAAGTGTTTCTACAAGTTCTGTCGGGCAGTGGTGGCAGTATTTGGGCCACAATACTTGAGAACACCCAATGCGGAAGACACTGCTCGGATCCTAGCCCAGAATGCAGCAAGAGGATTTCCTGGGATGCTTGGAAGCATCGACTGCATGCATTGGAAATGGAAGAATTGCCCATTTGGTTGGCAGGGGATGTACAAAGGCGCCAAAGGCGGTTGCAGTGTGGTGCTTGAGGCGTTAGCCACACATGACCTCTGGATTTGGCACTCCTTCTTTGGTATGCCAAAAACTCACAATGACATCAACGTGCTGCAGTGCTCTCCTGTTTTTGCCAAGCTCGTTGAGGGCCATTCTCCTCCGGTGAACTTCGAGATCAATGGGCACCAATACAACAAGGGGTACTACCTAGCAGATGGCATCTATCCGAGATGGTCGACATTTGTGAAGACGATCTCAAACCCTACGGCAGGAGGCAAGAACGCCTGGTTTGCGAAAGTTCAGGAGGCTTGCAAGAAGGATGTCGAGCGGGCATTTGGTGTGCTCCAATCTCGATTTGCTGTTGTTCGGTACCCCGCTCAGACCTGGTCCAAAGATCAAATGTGGGAGATTATGACTTGTTGTGTCATCTTGCACAACATGATCATCGAGAGCGAGCAAGAAGACCCAGTTTTTGACACTGAACCATACTACAGGCAGGGTCCTCTAGCCGAAGTTGATCACCATCTACCGGCAACTTGTACTGCCTATCTCAGTATGCGTCAGGAGATCCGAGACCCACAGGTGCATCATCAACTGCAGAAAGATCTGATTGAGCACCTATGGAGGCTCAAGGGGGACGCCGTTTGATGAAATACGAGTTTTTATTTGTTGAACTATATAATTTGTATTGAACTATTTGTTGTTGTACTATTTTGTTGAAGTATTTGATTTTTCTGTGATGAAATATGTGATAAGAAGTAATTGTGTTGATAATTGAACGCCGAGACACGGCGAAACCACGCCGAATATGGGCCTATTCTCGCCCATATGGGCCCTTTAATCGCCGAAATTGGGCTGCAAAGTGGGCCAATTTCGATGCCTGGGGATGAGCTGGGGGCGACGACTGGGCGCAAAACCGCCCCCAGCGCCGATTGTATCGCCGGCTCGCCCCCAGGGGGCGATTTTTATGCGTCCTGGGGGGGCAATGGCTGGAGATGCCCTAAGTTCGTTCGCAGCGATCCCACGAACTGGGCGGCGTGCACTAATGCCGAGGAGAATTTCCTGTCCACCGTCCGCCGTCACTCGACATTGTCTTTTCATTGGAAACCACGCATCGGCTGCATCGCTTCCGAGAGCGCGGCAAACTCACATACTCTCTCTTTCATCTATACTAAGAACGCCCGTGGGTTGCAACGGAGCCACATTAACTTTAAGAGTTCAATATCAGTTATGTTAATATTACATTTAATATTCTCATGCATATCAAGTGACATTGGCGACATTTTTTACCATCAAATTCTCACACACACACTCTCCCTCCCTCTTCCTCACTCTCTCTCCCCCTCCCTCTCTCTCTCTCTCTCTCTAACACACACATATCCATCTTATTGGGTACGGAATCATAATCCATTTATTTCACACGCACACGCGCTAGTGCATAACAATATGGATTATGTGTATTATATTTGCCACCACAACTGAGGGAATTAATTTCATGTAAATGGCCAGCCACAGCTCCATGACAAACAATACATCTAAATTCTCAACGTTATTTTTATGTAACATTGACGAGAGGTAAACGACGGTGATTGTTTCCTTTGTTTGGAGATTGATTACCATCCGTGAGTTAAGCTGGGTACTAAAGAAGAATCTGATTGTGATACGTGAATTGATTGTTGCCTTGTACGTTTGGTTTTGGTATTTGAAGATTGATTACCATCCGTTAGTTGGGTTACCAAAGAAGAAATCAATCACCATACGTAGAAAAAGGAACTACATTGCACATGCTTACACCTCATCTACTCGTGAGAATATATAGAATTGGAGCAAACAAAATCGTATACAGAACACACCATCACTGTTTGATACTCCTGCATGCATTAGTGAAATAAGCACATAAGTTATAAAACCAACTTAGTACAAAGCATAAGATGAAAAATTCTTAGTATAGAACATACGAAAAGGTCCCCACGCCAACACTATGTGCCCTAAAAACAACCACAAGCGGTCCTGCATCATGATTTATTCGGTACATGTACAATTGTGCATCTGCTCCAGCTCATCAGAAACACAGACAATCATTATGCATATTTTTCGCAAGGTAGCTCAATATGGACAACCTTGATTGAAACATCATTTCACTATAAATTTGAAGAAAATATGAGATTGGGTCATACACTAAAATACGTGCACATGAACTACGAAAGGCCATGCTAAAATAATATTACATATGGTAATTTTGGGATATCCTCACGGGAAGTGATACCAAATAGAAACTTCATCATTTAAATACTCATCGACAATTTTGAGAAATCCTTACAGGAAGAAAGAGCAAATAGAAACTTGATCAATCTAAATACTCCTATAATGACCTCAACACCCTTAAAGTATATATGGATGCAAACATATAATCAATGTTGCTATGGAAGTATTAAGCAATCATGCACTAATGACACATAAATAGCGGGAATAGATAAAAGGTTACTTCCTCCGTTCCAAAATACTTGTCCTGGTTCAAGTTGTCGATGACATGATGTGCAACTATTATTATGAATCATTCCGGTGAGAATAATCTAATATAAAAAGGCATTTGGAAACACACATTGTA
>NC_057794.1:536587877-536593130 GCF_018294505.1 Triticum aestivum
CGGACGAAAGGAGTATTAAATTTGGTTTAAACTTTTAAAACGCATGCGTTACATTACGAAGCAAAATCATAAACTCATAATTTCTGAAAACTTCGGCGTGCCTCCACTGATATCGGGTCTATACAAGTTCAAAAATCTGCATTCCCACGAAAGTAAAAGTTCAAAAATCTGCACACTCTGAAAGTTAACTTTGATGAATGTCTCGGGAAGCAAATCACGACCGTCAGATCGGAGAGACCGCAGACGAATCTCCGCAAAGCTGACGAACCATTCCAATAACCACCAGCGGACATGCTCTCGGATATCCTACGTATCACCCGCCTTTCTTGCTCGTGCTATATTATGTCCTTATTAATTTATTCCAGTGGTCTCGGTTGAGAGGAATAAATCTACAGAATATATCCCAGAAAGTACTCCCTTCGTCTGAAAATACTTGTCGTAGAAATAATTATATCTAGATTTATTTTAGTTATAGATACATTTATTTTATTCATTTCTAGGACAAGTATTTTCGGACAAAGGGAGTAGCTACTAGCTAGCGTGGTTCAAGGATCAGTCTGCTGCTATATCCAGTTTACTTAAGTCCACATCTGGATTACATATTGCATTATTACAGGCTAAAGTCCAAATTTGAAAGTTGAACTTTGATGAAGTCTATGGAGTATTTAGCAGTATATCACTAACCTGTCGTGCGGCCACGTCTGAACGTCAGACCAAAGTTGCAGCGACCGAACGGAAGAGCGCGCACGAGTCTCCGCGCGCGAGATCGAGCAGGGTCCATCCAAAGAACATGTTCTCAGAGATCCAATTTCATTTCTTGCTAGCAAATCGGGTGGCCTTTCGCTTTTCCATGATTCCCTTCCAACTTTATGCCGGTGATGTGATCTTGGGGGAATAATAAAGACGCGTGCTAGGCGTCGGTCGCCCCTCAACTGTGTGATTAGCACATCCTTACTGCTCTCACCCTGTTTTCCTCCTCGCGCCTTCTGTATACCTCGCGTCGCGCAGCAAACTCAATGTGGCGCGCCGCTCCTCCACATGCTCCCCTCACCACTCGTCAGACCACCGCGGACCTCCACCCCTTGTCTTCATAGGTTGTGACGGTCATGGCACCACACCATCATCGTTGGAGCACCAGCAGACCAAAATAAATAAAACCTTCGTACATAGCTTAAAACAGACTACCTTATGATATTTCTTGAGATATTATCACTGTAATACTACACTTTGTACTATCACTTCCATTACTCAGTGTTTGACTATCAAGTATAGTAAATAAACATGTTATTGTTGTGGCTTTTTAGTGTATTGTGTAAAACACTTTTTTTCTTAAGAGTGTTTTGTGTAGTGCAACCAAAATTTCACATAGGGGGCATTTCTCTATTTGAGATGCACTACACAAAAGTTTCAACCAAATCGCACAACCACTGCGATTTGGCCCTTGACGGTTTATAAAGCAATTGTAAATTTGACATTTACTCTAGTTTCTGTACTTTAATCAAGTTGCTATTTATTATGCACTGCCGATTACCCACTTGAAACCAACCCAATCCTACCGAAACACAAGCGAGGGGGGAGGGGGGTGTCTACAGATAGCCCAGTGGGACCTGCTCAGATTTCACTAGAGTAAGCTTGTATTTGAAAGAAAATCGGAACTCAATATGGGTCTTAAGTCCACATTCTCCCATTACCTGAGCTTCAGCTGTTGACTTGTCTCGGGTACTTAATATCTTTAGATTTATACTTGTTTTTTGCAAGGAGATTTGTACAAGTAGTTGTCTCCACTAAAACCATATCAGTCTATATAGTTTTCTTATTCAATTTCAGAGATATTTCAGCGACAACCGAAATCCCTGCGGTGAATTTAGTGATCTCCGTTTGCATTCTGTCCAAAGGGCCAAAACATTCACTTGAAATTCATGTGCACTACTGACATTGTTGAAATACTTTAACCGAAAGGTAAATATTTTAGTGTCTACTGAAATTCAGTGGACTTCATTCACATCTCACTGGAAGTGAAAACCATTCGTGGTGCGTATTCACAGGCTACCAAAAATCAAACATCACCCCTTAAATGATACTCCCTCCGTTTCTAAATATAAGTCTTTTTAGAGATTTCACTACAAACTACATACGGATGTATATAGACATAGTTTAGAGTTTAGATTCATTCATTTTGCTCCGTATGTAGTCTATAGTGTAATCTCTAAAAAGACTTATATTTAGGAACGGAGGGAGTAGATGTAAAATCCTGCTATATTGCTTGGACTTGCTATTACTGTGCTAATAGTCATGGCCGGCCCTTTAATGATAACTAGCATGGTGTCCGCACAATTGTGAGGAAAACGGTTCTAATTATCTTTGAACAAAGGTCTGCGCATTTACTTATTTGTGATTTTTTTGATAATCATGCGCAATTATAATTTATGGGAGACTACACATCATTAAAGTTAGCCGATGGAATTTACAGGACACTACCCATCATTAGATCGATACACAGAATTACAGTTCGCATATCCCGCAAAAAGAAATAGAGCAAGGGTCGCAAAGCTCTGGCTGGTTGTGTTTTTGTACATTAGGTCATCAGACTTTTTTGTGTATGATTTTAGATTAGGACGCTGAATTAGAGACTAGCTTTTACGATTGTACCTAGCGAAGCAGATCGATCGTGGAGATGCCCGTAACCTGATTTCTTAGCAGGTATCTGATTCTTCTTTACAGGAAATGAGCTTGACCACCCATGCATTCCAATGGCCTCTCCTATTTAGCCTTGTATGAAGCATCATTCAGTCTTGGCCTGGCATTGTCCTAGAGTATATCCTCAGTTCGATCCTCATCCTGCCTTTGCAGCCAGAGCACAGAAAGGTGCATAGCTGCTGCAAACGACATTGCAGCTGCCTTGCACCATGCAAGACGAGAACGGGTATAAGTGCCCCTGCTGCAAGGTGATCACTAACCATGTGTGCTCCCCGGATGAAACAGAGTTCCACGCGAGGGGTAGGAGGGAGAGTTGGCTGTGATCATGATTGTATAGAAGATGTGCAGCTGAATTGCTGGGCAGGGTCTCCTTTGGCAGATGTTGCTGCAGTCCGACACCGGTGTTTGTCGGGGGTTGACGGCCAGTCTACTGCCAAAGGAAATTTGCCCCGGAATTCATCTGCACAAGCACAGGTAAGAGAAGATGCATGGGTCTCAGGTTGCCAAGGCATGAATGTACACTATACACTTGATGTTACACTCTGAATGTTCTACAGTGGGTTCTGTGTACTCTGCAGTTCGTCAACATCAGCTACATCACCATTTACAGATGAAAAAGGGAGCTATATCTTGATTATCTATCTCTACACACCATTAGACTATACTATGCAGGTAGCTAAAATGATATAAGTAGGAATCAGGATAAATATTCCTCTGTTCTGCTACTACTCTTTGTTGCCTACTGCATCTGGAAGTTTGTACTCAGAGGCCTATCGGCACCTTTCCTTGAGTATTCTCTCCATCACCTCGCAGCTGCCATCGCTCTGTTCGCTCTCTCTGACGCTTCTTCATCTTCTGTTTGGTTTTGATTAATCAGACCCAGTAATACAACCATATAGGAATGGATAGACATGGTTGGCATCCTGAATCAACTTCATGCTAACCCATCTAGGAATATATATAGTCGGATGCAAAATATTACAGAAGTCAGGTTGTAATGGTCAGCAACTAGTTACCAACGCCTACAGGTTGTAGGTTCAAATCATATGCTCGGTGGTTTTTATTTATTATATTTTCATTATACGACATTGGTTAAGATAGGTTGCTAGAAAAACCGACCAGTTTGCAAAAAGGGCCCTGTAAAAAATAGTTAGTTACACAACGGTCTAAGGAACGCTGACATGGCATCCATGTGGTCGGTTTTTCTCCTGTCTAATCGGTTTTGGCCTTATTTGATCAAATAAATGAGTTTGTGGACTAAATCTGATCACTTTTTGAGTTGATGGCCTAAAGTGTGCAATCAGTTTGAGTTCGTGGACTAGTGGCGCATTTCACTCTTTTGATATTGTCAATTGTTGGCTTGCCAAGTATTGACAGTGCCAAATGTTGGCATCAAACAAATTATCCTCATAATTTCTTTGGTGGCGGTTCTGACTGGGAACCCACCCATCAGGCCAAAGAAAACTGCCATGTGGGCATGTTGACTTAGTCTTCTTATTCCTACTCTTCTCTGGTTGGGCATTACATCAAGCACCTCACGTGCATCAGAGATGGCAGCACCAGCCTCACTCCCGTGCCCGACCCGACTGCTCCGGCAAGTCCAGGACGTTGTCTCCGTCCCTCTGCGTCATAAACTCCATGCACCCACCTGAGCAGCAAGAACTAAGGCCAGATACTGTGAGGCTGTGCACATCCTTACGTCCATGGCTTGGGCTCCAGGCACGTATGCATACGTGCATGGCTTGGTCATCCGCTACGGACCCAACTGCATCGCCACGTCTGTGACCCAAGCACTCCGACACCGGCGAGCGACCAGGATGCAACGAGAAGCATTGGAATCATGTTCCATCACAAGTCAAAGTGATCGGTGCAAGCATGCGTCAAGGAGTGAAGCACATCCTGGTAACATGGGACAGACTTGAGGCTAAAGATGGGATATCCCTAAAGATCTCATGGACGTGGAGTCTTTTTTCCCAATGCCGCTCATACATAAGCATGGTTGTGTCAAAATAGCAATTGCGACGGGTTTTTTTCTCACTTCCAAGACATGAAGCTCGGGCGAACAGAAGGAGAGATGGTCTGCATATTTGTTTATGTGGGTCATGTCACCACTCACAGCTCTTGTATATAAACAGGAAGAAGGTATATATGATGCTAGGACTAGTAGTTGCAGCTTTACTGATTGCATCAAAAAGATTGAGGGCAAAAAATACATTGTATTTACTTTGTCAAGTACAGTGATTGGAACATGTACAATGCTCATACCCATGAGGATAAAACACACCCACCGTCGTCTGTCGTATTTACAAAAAAGTAATGCTACACCTACAGACTAAATCATTACTCCTCAAAAGGATGTTAAAGTACCCGCCTCCTGAGGGTTCATGTGCGAGAGTGCCCTCCGCGCCGTCCACATGCCGCGGGGGTCTCTCGGGGTTGATACCAGCAACTTGGTATGTCCCGAAAGATGTCAAGGAGCTAGAGACTTTTTTACCAATGCCGCTCATACATAAGCATGGTTGTGTCAATATAGCAATTGCAACAGAGTTTTTTTTT
>NC_057794.1:536593140-536595019 GCF_018294505.1 Triticum aestivum
CACCCTGTTTTCCTCCTCGCGCCTTCTGTATACCTCGCGTCGCGCAGCAAACTCAATGTGGCGCGCCGCTCCTCCACATGCTCCCCTCACCACTCGTCAGACCACCGCGGACCTCCACCCCTTGTCTTCATAGGTTGTGACGGTCATGGCACCACACCATCATCGTTGGAGCACCAGCAGACCAAAATAAATAAAACCTTCGTACATAGCTTAAAACAGACTACCTTATGATATTTCTTGAGATATTATCACTGTAATACTACACTTTGTACTATCACTTCCATTACTCAGTGTTTGACTATCAAGTATAGTAAATAAACATGTTATTGTTGTGGCTTTTTAGTGTATTGTGTAAAACACTTTTTTTCTTAAGAGTGTTTTGTGTAGTGCAACCAAAATTTCACATAGGGGGCATTTCTCTATTTGAGATGCACTACACAAAAGTTTCAACCAAATCGCACAACCACTGCGATTTGGCCCTTGACGGTTTATAAAGCAATTGTAAATTTGACATTTACTCTAGTTTCTGTACTTTAATCAAGTTGCTATTTATTATGCACTGCCGATTACCCACTTGAAACCAACCCAATCCTACCGAAACACAAGCGAGGGGGGAGGGGGGTGTCTACAGATAGCCCAGTGGGACCTGCTCAGATTTCACTAGAGTAAGCTTGTATTTGAAAGAAAATCGGAACTCAATATGGGTCTTAAGTCCACATTCTCCCATTACCTGAGCTTCAGCTGTTGACTTGTCTCGGGTACTTAATATCTTTAGATTTATACTTGTTTTTTGCAAGGAGATTTGTACAAGTAGTTGTCTCCACTAAAACCATATCAGTCTATATAGTTTTCTTATTCAATTTCAGAGATATTTCAGCGACAACCGAAATCCCTGCGGTGAATTTAGTGATCTCCGTTTGCATTCTGTCCAAAGGGCCAAAACATTCACTTGAAATTCATGTGCACTACTGACATTGTTGAAATACTTTAACTGAAAGGTAAATATTTTAGTGTCTACTGAAATTCAGTGGACTTCATTCACATCTCACTGGAAGTGAAAACCATTCGTGGTGCGTATTCACAGGCTACCAAAAATCAAACATCACCCCTTACATGATACTCCCTCCGTTTCTAAATATAAGTCTTTTTAGAGATTTCACTACAAACTACATACGGATGTATATAGACATAGTTTAGAGTTTAGATTCATTCATTTTGCTCCGTATGTAGTATATAGTGTAATCTCTAAAAAGACTTATATTTAGGAACGGAGGGAGTAGATGTAAAATCCTGCTATATTGCTTGGACTTGCTATTACTGTGCTAATAGTCATGGCCGGCCCTTTAATGATAACTAGCATGGTGTCCGCACAATTGTGAGGAAAACGGTTCTAATTATCTTTGAACAAAGGTCTGCGCATTTACTTATTTGTGATTTTTTTGATAATCATGCGCAATTATAATTTATGGGAGACTACACATCATTAAAGTTAGCCGATGGAATTTACAGGACACTACCCATCATTAGATCGATACACAGAATTACAGTTCGCATATCCCGCAAAAAGAAATAGAGCAAGGGTCGCAAAGCTCTGGCTGGTTGTGTTTTTGTACATTAGGTCATCAGACTTTTTTGTGTATGATTTTAGATTAGGACGCTGAATTAGAGACTAGCTTTTACGATTGTACCTAGCGAAGCAGATCGATCGTGGAGATGCCCGTAACCTGATTTCTTAGCAGGTATCTGATTCTTCTTTACAGGAAATGAGCTTGACCACCCATGCATTCCAATGGCCTCTCCTATTTAGCCTTGTATGAAGCATCATTCAGTCTTGGCCTGGCATTGTCCTAGAGTATATCCTCAGTTCGATCCTCATCCT
>NC_057794.1:536627730-536646321 GCF_018294505.1 Triticum aestivum
GCCCCTGCTGCAAGGTGATCACTAACCATGTGTGCTCCCCGGATGAAACAGAGTTCCACGCGAGGGGTAGGAGGGAGAGTTGGCTGTGATCATGATTGTATAGAAGATGTGCAGCTGAATTGCTGGGCAGGGTCTCCTTTGGCAGATGTTGCTGCAGTCCGACACCGGTGTTTGTCGGGGGTTGACGGCCAGTCTACTGCCAAAGGAAATTTGCCCCGGAATTCATCTGCACAAGCACAGGTAAGAGAAGATGCATGGGTCTCAGGTTGCCAAGGCATGAATGTACACTATACACTTGATGTTACACTCTGAATGTTCTACAGTGGGTTCTGTGTACTCTGCAGTTCGTCAACATCAGCTACATCACCATTTACAGATGAAAAAGGGAGCTATATCTTGATTATCTATCTCTACACACCATTAGACTATACTATGCAGGTAGCTAAAATGATATAAGTAGGAATCAGGATAAATATTCCTCTGTTCTGCTACTACTCTTTGTTGCCTACTGCATCTGGAAGTTTGTACTCAGAGGCCTATCGGCACCTTTCCTTGAGTATTCTCTCCATCACCTCGCAGCTGCCATCGCTCTGTTCGCTCTCTCTGACGCTTCTTCATCTTCTGTTTGGTTTTGATTAATCAGACCCAGTAATACAACCATATAGGAATGGATAGACATGGTTGGCATCCTGAATCAACTTCATGCTAACCCATCTAGGAATATATATAGTCGGATGCAAAATATTACAGAAGTCAGGTTGTAATGGTCAGCAACTAGTTACCAACGCCTACAGGTTGTAGGTTCAAATCATATGCTCGGTGGTTTTTATTTATTATATTTTCATTATACGACATTGGTTAAGATAGGTTGCTAGAAAAACCGACCAGTTTGCAAAAAGGGCCCTGTAAAAAATAGTTAGTTACACAACGGTCTAAGGAACGCTGACATGGCATCCATGTGGTCGGTTTTTCTCCTGTCTAATCGGTTTTGGCCTTATTTGATCAAATAAATGAGTTTGTGGACTAAATCTGATCACTTTTTGAGTTGATGGCCTAAAGTGTGCAATCAGTTTGAGTTCGTGGACTAGTGGCGCATTTCACTCTTTTGATATTGTCAATTGTTGGCTTGCCAAGTATTGACAGTGCCAAATGTTGGCATCAAACAAATTATCCTCATAATTTCTTTGGTGGCGGTTCTGACTGGGAACCCACCCATCAGGCCAAAGAAAACTGCCATGTGGGCATGTTGACTTAGTCTTCTTATTCCTACTCTTCTCTGGTTGGGCATTACATCAAGCACCTCACGTGCATCAGAGATGGCAGCACCAGCCTCACTCCCGTGCCCGACCCGACTGCTCCGGCAAGTCCAGGACGTTGTCTCCGTCCCTCTGCGTCATAAACTCCATGCACCCACCTGAGCAGCAAGAACTAAGGCCAGATACTGTGAGGCTGTGCACATCCTTACGTCCATGGCTTGGGCTCCAGGCACGTATGCATACGTGCATGGCTTGGTCATCCGCTACGGACCCAACTGCATCGCCACGTCTGTGACCCAAGCACTCCGACACCGGCGAGCGACCAGGATGCAACGAGAAGCATTGGAATCATGTTCCATCACAAGTCAAAGTGATCGGTGCAAGCATGCGTCAAGGAGTGAAGCACATCCTGGTAACATGGGACAGACTTGAGGCTAAAGATGGGATATCCCTAAAGATCTCATGGACGTGGAGTCTTTTTTCCCAATGCCGCTCATACATAAGCATGGTTGTGTCAAAATAGCAATTGCGACGGGTTTTTTTCTCACTTCCAAGACATGAAGCTCGGGCGAACAGAAGGAGAGATGGTCTGCATATTTGTTTATGTGGGTCATGTCACCACTCACAGCTCTTGTATATAAACAGGAAGAAGGTATATATGATGCTAGGACTAGTAGTTGCAGCTTTACTGATTGCATCAAAAAGATTGAGGGCAAAAAATACATTGTATTTACTTTGTCAAGTACAGTGATTGGAACATGTACAATGCTCATACCCATGAGGATAAAACACACCCACCGTCGTCTGTCGTATTTACAAAAAAGTAATGCTACACCTACAGACTAAATCATTACTCCTCAAAAGGATGTTAAAGTACCCGCCTCCTGAGGGTTCATGTGCGAGAGTGCCCTCCGCGCCGTCCACATGCCGCGGGGGTCTCTCGGGGTTGATACCAGCAACTTGGTATGTCCCGAAAGATGTCAAGGAGCTAGAGACTTTTTTACCAATGCCGCTCATACATAAGCATGGTTGTGTCAATATAGCAATTGCAACAGAGTTTTTTTTTTCACTTCAAGACATGAAGCTCGGGCAAACAAATAGAGAGACGGTCTGCATATTTGTTTATGTGGGTCATGTCACCACTCACGGCTCTAGTATATAAACAGGAGGTATATATGATGGTAGGACTAGTAGTAGTTGCAGCTTTGCTCTATCAAAAAAATTGAGGGCAAAAAAGCCATTGTATTTACTTTTTCAAGTACTCCCACCGATTGGCACATGTACCATGCTCATACCCAAAAGGATAAAACACACCCACCAACGAGTCCCGCTGTTATCTACGAAATAGTTATGCTACACCTATAGACTAAATTATTACTCCAATAAAGAATGTTGGAGTATCCGGGACTTCATGGGCGAGAGTGCCCTTGGTACCGTCAGTTCCCAGGTGGCATGCCGTGGGGCCTCTCAGGATTTCTCTGCGGCATTCAATTTGCCTGGACAGGGCACACCCGGGCGACCCGCCTCGAAGGTCCATGACAAATGTATCGCGAGCACACGCGGGTCGACCATCCTGTGGGTTTTTCAACTCACTCGCGTGTGAGGTCCCGTGCATGATGGGCCAGTCGGACCCGCCTATTGGTGTCTTCGGCAACACTGGGCTAGTTCAGCCGCGACAAGTGGGACGTGCACCGCGCCACCCTCATGTGTTGCCCCGCACATGAAGGGGGGAGGCCACGGTCTTTTCCTTAAGACGGTTGTGTTGTTTTGTAAGTTCGCTGGTTTATGCCGCAGGCCAGGCGCCACCCACACTAGGCTTCCTCTCGCTTCACTCTATTCATGTTGGCGGCAAATGCAACCACAAGGTGGACATTCTCAGGTGCAATGGCAGGTAGTTGCTGGCCCACCAGGGGTGGAACAAGTCATCACCATGGAGGCCGGCATGGCGCCAACATGACATGTCATTGATGATGAAATATTACTGTTGGCGTCGGACACACGGTACGCCATCAGTATTTGTATTGCAGTATTTGCATTACGAGTGGCGTGGGCCGCCAACACCACCATTTTTTTATCAATGGCGCCATATTCGTGGTGTGAGGTGTCCAAGCCACCAAGGCATTTTTTGCCACGTCGCCACTGGGCTTTTCTGTACTAGTGTTATAGAGTGCAAACTGAATGTAACTCGGATGGTTATGTTCTTTGTGGTCGAATCAACCCATCAGGGTACAAGTCTTAGACTTGACACTCGTGGTCGCACTATTCTGGATTTATTTTAAATCTTTCGACAATGTGAGTTCAGTGGGGGCAGAAGTTCCCGTCGACTATGAAGGCATCTTTGGCGACTTCATTAATCTCAAGATATTATTCCGTCTCAGTATTTTAGAGGTTCTCAAAGGAATAGGATGTGCGTATGTGCGTTCATAGGGTTGAGTGTATGTCATGTTGTGAGCATCTACTGTTACGTACCTTATGTAAGTTGATTCAATTATCTCTCTCACGATACAAATCTAGAGAAGTTTGGGGCGAGGATGGGAAGAATAGAGCGGAAGGCCAGGAGGAAGGAAGAGTGGGAAGGGAAAAGAGCCTTTCAAGCCTCTTTTGGTTCATAGGATAGGATTATTGTAGGAATAGGAAATTTGTAGGAAATGAGATGACATGTATCTCAAATCCTATGAGTAGGAATAGAAAACGAGATGTTATTTGGTTCACACCAAAAGATTTTTTTTCATTGAGTCTAGGCTCATTTTTATTTTCCTATGAAATGTGAAGGATATGAACCAATCATATATAGAAATAGGAATCCATTCCTATGAACCAAAGGGTTCTTAAGGAAAAAATCCTATGAGAATCATATCATCTATAATTTCTATGAAATTCCTCCAAACCAAAGAAGACCTCAGTCTTTACATTACCGTAACCCCACACACAAGAGCATAGCTCCCAGGTGGCTGAGCCGAACCTGGAGCTGGACCTTCTCTTCCTCTTAGAACATGCCACGCCAGTAGTTAATAATGGGCCGCCATGTGTAGCCGGCGCAAAGTCATTTTGCGCGGTTGGTACATCTGAGGTCATCCATTTTTTCTGAGATTTGTGAGACTGTATGGCCCACCTAGATGTATATTATTAGTATATTTCTTGTATCTTCCTTTTTAGTTAAATCAGTGACAGCATAATGGTCTCTGCTCTCACTCTACCTACAGAACAAATCCATAGACTTTATTTTCTCAAACAATTTAAATCAACCATATCTTTTAAACAATACACTCGTTTTTGAAACTTTTTATATATTTGGACTCGTGGCGTCAAGAACTTCAAAATTAGACCAATTTTGGATACATTTCGAACACATTCAATTTTTGATGTTACACATTTCATATGTGAAATAAACCCATTTCACTAGAAAAATCTAAAACAAACCTATTTCATTAGAAATATGTGAAAATAAAATTTTTCACATAAACCTATTTAACTCAAATATCAACTTGTGAAACTAATTATTTGGAAGTGTGTAACATTTTATTTCAAAAGAGTAAAATATGTTATTTCAAAAATGTGCAATTGAAATAGATGTGATTTATGTGAAACAAGCCAGTGAAAAGTAAAATGCATCTGCCGAAAGTGAAAAAAAATGTGAAACTAAAATCTCAACTTGTGAATTTGAAAATTATGAAATGTATAACGGTTTACTTCAAAAGAGCAAAATATGCTTCTTCAATTATGTGAAATTGAAATCGATGAATTTTTTTGAAACAAGCTAGTGCAAAGTGAAATGTAGGTTCTGAGAGTGAAAACCAACATGGACTGAAATGTCAACTTGTGAAACTGATTTTTTTTAAATGTGTAACAGTTTATTTCAAAAAAGTGAAACACCATCTTATTTAAAAGATGTGCAATTGAAATACATGCGTTTTTATGAAACAAGTCAATGGAAAGTGAAATGTAGGTTCTGAAAGTGAAAAATAATATGAAACTAAAATGTTAACTTGTGAAACTGATTATTTTCAAATGTGTAAAAGTTTATTTCACAAGAGTGAAACATGTTATTTCAAACATGTGCAATTGCAGTATATGTGCTTTTTTGTGAAACAAGCCAGCGCAAAGTGAAATGTAAGTTCTGAAAGTAAAACAATATGAAGTGAAAAATCAACTTGTTAAACCGATTATTTTGAAACGTGTAACATTTTATTTCAAGAGTGTGACACATGTTATTTTAAAAAAATGTGCAATTGTAATGTATGTGGTATTTGTCAAGCTAGTGAAATGTAAGATATAGCTTTTGAAAGTGAAAAACAATATGAACTGAAATGTCTACTTCTGAAAGTGATCATTTGCAAATGTGAGATGGTTTATTTTAAAGTTGTTAAATATGATCTTCCAAAAATGTGGGATTGAAGTAGATATGATTTATCTGAAACAAGCAAGTGAAAAGTGAAATTTAAGTTCTGAAAGTGAAAAACTACATAAAACTGAAATTTTAACTTGTGGAACTGATTGAAAACATTTTATTCATAAGATTTCAAGCGGGTGAAATATGTGAAATGTGTTTCATGGATTTTAAACTCATTTTAAATGTATCCAAAATCGGTCTTGTTTTAAAGGTCTTTGCGACATGAGTTCAAATATATATAAATCGGAAGTTTGGTTTAAGAGATATGAATGATTTTCAGTTAGCAAAGCTGAAATAAATGGATGGATTATTTTGGGAGAGAGATGAGAGAGAATGGGAAGCTCATGCATGCAATACCATGTGTTATCTGACCAAAAGCTGACATTGGTGAAACCCCATGTACACTATTTGCAGGTTGTATCTATGTATTGCTGAAACAGAATACTTTGCTTTTTATACTGCACTAATCTTCAGATTGCAATGACTGGCTTCAGATCTATCGGCACATGTCGGAACCGCTCAATTTTCCATTTTGGTGTAACCAGGGTTGTGACACTGCGTTCGTACTATGTTAAAAAATAAATTCATCGACTGTGACTCCATGCATGACGCTGGCGGACTAACACGTATAAATGTCGGAGAAGAACAAAATGGTGTGTCTGAATCAAAGAACACGGACAAGTCCCCGTGCGTGACAGAGGAGGGTCCATCCGTGCAGGGAACCAAAAGCTAGCCCCGCCGCCCTAGCACCGCCGCCGCCGGAGCCCCTCGCCGGAGCCTCGCCGGAGGTAGCCGCGCAACCCCTCGCCTCGGTTCGGTTTTTCCTAAAAGAACCGTTCCGTTTTCTCTCCGATTCTTTTCTTTTTCTTCCGATTTTTGTTTCGGTTTTCTTCCGAAAACACTAGATCGGCTTTCCGTTTTCTTTTCGGTTTCTTTTCCGAAAACCCTAGATCGGTTTTCGTTCTTCTTTCGGACCGTTCGTCTCAACGAACGTGATCACCGATTTTCCCGGTTAACGACGCCCGTTCGTTTAACCGTTCGTCTCTTTCCTTTCGTCGGATTTATTCCGCGGTCGTGATCTCAGATCCGATCTTCGTTCTAGTCTTTCTTCTCGCTCGTTTATCGGAATCGGGTGATTCAAGCGCCTGGAGTTTTATTTTGAAACCGCCGTTCCGTCTAATCAACTTAAACAAGTTTTTGCCCCGGTAAAATTTGACCTAGTTTCAACTTGCTAGAACCGAGTTGTTTTCTTCCGCTGTTTGTTTTCCGTCGTTTGTTCGGTTCGTTCTTTCTTTGCAACCGGAGTTCTTAAGTTGAACTTTCTGGTTCGTTCTCTTGTTCGAGTTTTACCTGTGCATTAGATGAGTACTTATTGTGTGCTTATTGTTTGTCTGCGATAGATCACCCGGATTGCGCCGCTTGTTACTTCGATTCCCTAGGTCTCGCGGATCATCAACAAGGCAAGTAACACTTTGATCATACCTTTTCTACAACCCATGTTTTATTGCATTAGATCAATCTTCACACATTGCATGATTAGGATCTAATTAAACTGTGGGATGGGAAGTAGATGAGGTAGTAACTATTACCTGTATTAATATGAAACCTTTGGGAGTTACTTCTACGTTTGCTTATTATGTCATGCTATGCTAGTAGACGTGGATTGGGTGAGTGATATCCATGACAGATGTGAGTTGATATATTTTAATGGTTTATCTAAGGTGGCCACTTAAACAGACATCTGGGTGGATTGAGGCACCTAATGTCTATCAGGATTTGCCTGTTTTATTTTGGACCGCCACCCAGGCTCAAAGGGATCATAAGATAATTCATGCTAGAAACTTCCGTGTGCAGCCACATGCTACTATGGGCTCTGGCATAGTTGACTAAGTTGTGCGAACTCTTACGGGGTGGACTAGCAGATGTAGGGGTTGTAGGTGGTACGGTCTACCCCACATGTAAGGTGCTAGCGCTTCTGAAAGACTATGTCTCGGTCATCCGTTTCTCAAACACCATGTAGTGCGAGAAAACAACCGGAGGCGATCGAGTCATGTGGGGAAAAGTGCGCAAACCTCTGCAGAGTGTACAAACTAATCATGATTAGCCGTGTCCCCGGTTATGGACAACTTGAGTATCTAGTACTTGAATATCATGTGAATCTCATCATGTTACTTCTAATTAATGTTGTTGGGTTTTAATTGTTCACTTAATTGGGATCGGAATGCTGTCAACCATTCTCGATGTTTAACAACTACCATGATAGTTAAATAAATTTATTCCTTTGCAGTAGGGAAAAATTGGCTTTACGCAAAACTGTAACCATAGAGCTTTCCACCAGCCATATATGCATATAGTATAGCTATTTCATTCCATTACTCTCTATGTGTTACATTGCCAGCATATTCCATGTGCTGACCCGTTTTCGGGCTGCAACTTTCATGTTGCAGACTTTTCAGACGACGAGTAAGGTGCTTTTAGGTCGTGGTTCTATGCTCAGTGATGCCGTTGGAGTTGATGGACCCATTTATCTTCCGAGTCTTCCGTTGTTATCATTATTAGATGGCCTTAAGCCATATTTATTGTAATAAGTTCTCTTTGAGACAACAATGTAATAAGTGTGTGATTGCCACTCTGCTATAAATCCTTCGATGTACTGTGTGGTGTCAGCATTACTGATCCAGGGATGACACCTGAGCACAGAGCACTTGATCCATTCGGGGCGGGTCGCTACAAGTTATCTCTTAGCTTTATCTTAAATAACTAATTATTCCTAAAAACATGGTGAGACATATTGCGCTAAGAGATCATCTTTTAAATAGGAGAAGACAAATCTTTTCTTATGATTTCTCTCTCCTTCACCTCAATATTTATCCTACATGACACTCATAAGATAATATCATTATATTCCCTATCAAATTTGCAAGGCTTGTCTCTCTGAACTCGCTAGTCCAGAGAGGCGTTTGTGACAAAACAGTGACACGTCAAGATCCCACTAAAAAAAGGCATGTCCAACTTTGGGTCACCTGCTCTTTTCTCATGACTGTTTTTGTTTACTTCGTATTTTATAGAGATGGTGAGAGAAAGAGACAGGGTTCCTTTTTTTAGCATCAGTACAGACACAAACGCTCATATACACGCGCATACACTCACCTCTATGAATGCATACACGCACACTCTATCCCTATGAGCACCTTCGAGAGACTGAGCCGGCATATCATCTTGAGATTTACGAAGTCACCGTAGGCACCTTGTCGTCAACGGAAACGTCTCCTCCCACTGAAAGCGCATCGTCGAAAATCCTGAAATATATCCAGGAATAATGCGAGCACCAGGATTTGAACCCTGGTGGGTTGGTGATACCACTGTCCACCTAACCATCTCAACCACAGGTTGATTCGCAGAGACAGGGTTCCATTGAAATTGTCCAATATGTGTATTACTTATTTTTAGGGATGAGACTGGATTGGATTCGGACAGGTAATCATTTTACTGTATATCATATTCCATATTTAGTTTTGAATTTGGAAGCTAAATGAATGCGGATTCCAGTACTGGATTATGTTGATTCAGGCATGGTGTAACGGAACGGCGTCAGATCGGAAATGATCATTTACCATATTCATATACATGGAATATATAAATGCTTTAAATAAAATTATACATAAACACTAGATGATATTAAAATAAGCCAAATAAATCACTAACAATCATATGTTTGTATCATAAGTAAAGATAGCATTCATGTATTGCTAGCTAATACTAAAAACTTCACCCATAAATCGGTTTAGGAATTTAAAAGGTTGATTACCCGTCTAAAAAATGGATTATCCTACTGCATCATACCCATTAGTAATACCATATCCTATACCGTATCCTATCAATCGGTCTCGTATTCAAATCAGATTGTTGTCGGATGTCAAAATCTCTTACCGTATCCTATAAAAACAGATTCAGGAACATTTTTGAATGAAAATTATCCTAATCACTTTGGAGTTGTGCCAAATAATAGTTGATTTTGTCATCACAAATGTTTTGTTGTTGTTGTGCTAAATCATAGTTGAATTTTGTCTTTTATTTTATTAGATTAGTTTAAGAAAATGTTTACAATATATTTATAGCATTAGTTCATAAATTATGTATACATCTGGATTTACTTATGTGGCCTTGTCCATAGTATTTGGTAGAGCATACTAGATTGCACAAATCAAATACATTGTTTGATACAAGTTTCTAGTGCAAGAGTATCAAATTTAGGAGTAAATAAATAATGAATTCCAGTTCACTGCAACAAAAATTAATGAACTCTAGAGTGTGTATGAGTTGCCAACATTAGGTTTCCCCTCAAGCCCTTTCTACGGTCTCGCTCATTGGCGGTACTCCTTTGTACATACAATTGCTTAATTAGCGGTCGACACTTAGTCATGGTCACATGCCTATTGTCTATGAAAATCATTTTTTTTGTAATAGGCCTGAATATGTAGAATTGAAACAATAAATTACTGTAAGCTAGCCACAATGTGTACTCAGCCTAGAGATACCAGCAATTTTGGCAATACCCACTTGAAACCCACCCATATGGAGCATCTCCAATAGCATGTGTATATTTGGATGTCTATATATTCATATAGACAATGGTCTAAAAAGATTCCCTCATATACACGTCCAGTTTTGCATCAGAACGTCTATATACAAGGACCATGACAGGCGGGCCGTCGCTGGGGAGAGGAAGAAATCATGACTGCACATGAGTTTGGACGACGCCTTCACATTGTCCAAGCGTGGACATTGTCGAGGTCGATCTAGAGGATGTGTATATTTGGACGACCATATAGACAAGCTGTTGGACGCCTGTTTTGGGCTCACGTCGTGGAAAACGAGCATAAACATCCATATAGACAAGCTATTGGAGATGCTATGAGTGGCTGAAATGTCTCGGGTACTTAATATCTTTAGATTTATTCTTTTTTGTGGGGAGATTTGTAGAAGTAGTTTTCTCCTTAAAAAATATGGGTCCATGTGATTTTCACTTACAATTTCAGAAATATTTCAGCAACAACCGAAGTTATCACAATGACTAGTGATTTCGGTTTGCATTCTGGCCAAAGGGCCGAAACATTCACTTGAATTCAACCAAGTATTTGGAATTTCTTAAAGATACCTAAATTCATATGTACTATTGAAATATTTTAACTGAAAGGTATAGATTTTAGTGTCTACAGAAATTCGGTGAACGTCATCGACATCTCATCTCACTAGAAGTGAAAACCATCTGTCGAAACCAACAGACTCAACAAGATTTGCATATTCACAGGCTACCTAAAATCAAATATCGACCCTTAAATTATACATGTACAATCCTGCTATATTGCTTGAACTTGCTATTACTGCACTAGTAGTCATGACCCTCTAATATGAACTAGTAGTCACAATCATTAGATTTAGCCGATGGAATTTACAGGACACTACACATCATTAGATAATACACAGAATTACAGCTCACACATCCCGCAAAAAGAAATAGAGCAAGGGTCGCAAAGCTCTGGCTGATTGTGTTCTTTACATTAGGTAGTCAGGCTTTTTGTACATGATGTTAGATTAGGACGTTGAATTAGAGGCTAGCTAATAGAGTTGTACAAGGTAATCAGAATCATGATTCTGAATCGGATCGGAGCACCCCTGCCAGGATCTTAAATCGTAGAATCTTCACTACTAGAATCATGGAAATGTAGATTCTACTAACCAAAATCGTAGAATCTTAGGAGTTAATTTGGATCTTAAAGTGGTTCTAGAATCATACAGTAAAATCGCAATTCTGTCTACCCTGAGTTGTACTGTCCCATCGTTTCCTCTCTGTCTACACTGAATTAGAGGCTAGTATGGTTGTACTAAACGAAGAAGACTGATTGCTTAGATGCTGTCACATGATTTCTTAGCACGTGTAACTGGTAAAATGTGCTTGACGACGACTCATACATTGCAATGGCCTCTCCTATTCAGCCTTGTATGAAGCATCATCCAGTCTAGGCCTGGCATTGTCCTATGGTATATCCTCAGTTCGATCCTCATTGTGCCTTTGCAGCCAGAGCTCAGAAAGGTGCACCATGCAGGACCAGAACGGGTATAAATGCCCCTGCTGCAGGGTGATCACTAACCATGTGTGCTCCCCGGATGAAACAGAGTTCCACACGAGGGGGAGCAGTGAGAGTTTCCTGTGAACCTGTGGTCATTATTGTGTAGAAGATGTGCAGCTGAATTGCTGGGCAGGGTCTCCTTTGGCAGATGGTGGCGCCGTCAGACACCAGGGTGTGTCGGTGGTTGCCGGCCGGGCTGCTGCCAAAGGAAATTTGCCCCGGAATTCATCTGCACAAGCACGGGTAAGCGAAGATGCATGGGTCTCAGGTTGCCAAGGCGCTAATGTACATTATACACTTGATGTTACACTCTGAATGTTTTACAGTTGGGTCTGTGTACTCTACAGTTCGTCAACATCAGCTACATCACCATTTATAGATGAAAAATGGGAATCTTGGCAGAAGAAACAGGATGCTACATCTTCTTGGTTATCTATCTCTACATACCATTAGACTATACATGTAGCTAAATCTGATCAAATGGTATCAGCAGGAATCAAGATGTAAACTCCTCTGTTCTGTTGCTACTCTTTCTTGCCTACTGCATCTGGAAGTTTGTATCTTGGAGGCCTGTCGGCACCTTTCCTTGAGTATTCTCTCCATCGCCTAGCAGCTGCTGCCGCTCTGTTCGCTCTCTCTGATGCTTCTTCATCTTCTGTTTGATTTTGATTAATCAGATTCCGTAATACAGCCATACCGGAATGAACAGACAGTAAGAGAACACATTTGTTTTGAGTCAATATTGTTCTATCGGCTCCGTAGGAAAGTGATACAAATTCATAATGGTACCAACTAAAGAGGTATTGCTATAAGATATGCTTTTTTAAATGGAAGGATTTTATTGAGGGTATGTTATTTGCAGAAACATTACCAGTGTTTTGGTATCGCGTTGGAGAACCCCAGATATCACTCCAAGGGCTAGTCGTGTCTGAATTATTTTGGTTCATCATCCGTGTTCTGATTTTTTCCTGTAAAAGGCGATAGGTTTACATACTTGTTTTAGTTCCTTTGCTAACCAATGATATATCTTCAGTTCCAGTCGAATATATGACATTGGGAAACAATCATGAAATTCTCGAGGGAATATGGCATTATACAAATGAACAAAATGGGAAGGATTATACCAAGACTTTTGCTCGTCGCTTTTCCCAACTCGCACTTGCCTGCCAAATAAGAAGTATCTTAATAACAAGTAAATAATAGCATATTGCAGCAGGCAATATCTACAGGCCCGTGAATTTGAACAGAACTGAACTGCACTTTGTACTATGGTAGCCAAAAGCCTATCAACATTGAGAAGAAATACATAATTTTGGGAGCACGCTTAGGGAGTAAATTAGATAAGCAAATAAAATCACATGAATGAAGCGACTATTACCATTCGAAAGACGTTGACTGAAACTCCCATCCCAGCATTCATCAGCCCAACCTGCCCAAAATTGGAAACCAGAATTACTATACTGAAACTACAAATTATCTGAAATAATAAAGCAGAGTAAACACAGGAATTTTCTTGTGTATACTTTTATTTGGAGTTTTCAGAATAATACACATTTTGCTACCAAAGTGAACTACAAGGTCCTCATACGTAACCAATAGCTTATATGATCATATAGAGAAGTAGAACTGTATGTCTGAAAGAAAGTCGTCTTACATTGACCCTTTCTATTCTTCGTGTTTCACTCTCAAGGAGTGAAAGTTGTGCAGCAGAAGTCCAGTGAATACAGTCAACTGGGCTGGAAACGGAAATACGAGAAAGTTCAGTGCAACAACTTTAACATGTGCACTATATAATATAATGAAAGTGTAAAATAAAATCTGAAATCTGAAACTCTTGCAAGGACTTGGATATAGTGATGGGGATAATTGGCAGGACATAAACTCCAAATAAATATTATGGTGGCCTTTGTATACTCACCAACTATCAATGGCATCCTGAATGAGCTCCGGGTTACCCCTCTGGGAGCAGACTCTTGCCCTCCCAAATTCGTCCTCAATTTCAAAGACACTGGGGCACACGTTGGCGCAAATTCTGCATCCTGAAACGACGTGCACAAGATAAAATACACTGACTCCCTTACGAAGAACCAAATTTGTTATGAAAAAATTATCAATAATTCCTCAAATAAAATTTATCAATACCTATACAGGTAAACTCATCGACGAACACGCGATCCTTGACTGCACTGTCATCAAAGAAAGGGTTGGTCGCCGTTGCCGTGTACCCATGGATCTCATCATACACCGCACGCTGCACCGGATCGCTCAGCACCTGCTCTTCGAATCCCACAACTCTTGTTAGCTTTGTGAGCAAAGACAATTTCAGTGGAAAATCAAGCATCTTCCAGAACAGTTGCGTATTTGCATCCATAAGCAACCGAAAACTTGTACTGAAGGCTCCTACCGTGTAAACCTCGTTGATGAACATGGAGAAGTTGGTCACATCAGGGTCACCTCCACTGAGGTCCGGGTGGCACGTTTTCATGCAGCTGTAGTACGCCTTCTTGATTTCCTCGGAGGTTGCATCTGGCATCTGGTGGTGCAACAATCAGAATCAGGTGTCACATATCAGGGACTTATTCAGAAATAGCAAGCATAATTTCCCCCTGATCTGGGGATTTCTAGGTAATATGCGTTTCAATGGACATTTCTTTACTCTTAGAT
This sequence comes from Triticum aestivum, assembly GCF_018294505.1. Taxonomy (NCBI): domain Eukaryota; kingdom Viridiplantae; phylum Streptophyta; class Magnoliopsida; order Poales; family Poaceae; genus Triticum; species Triticum aestivum. The sequence continues at coordinate 536,642,172 of NC_057794.1, forward strand.
TAGGCACTCGATTTTTCATTCTAAACACTAATTGACATACTTGCAGAATTAGTAAGGATTGTTTCAGAACACTTACGACGCCAAGAACAGAGTAGAAATCGTCGGCCACATCCTCCTCCCACCTCCCGTGTTCAGCTTCCGCCGTGTAGGCACGGATCCTCATGCCCCTCCGTCCCCGCGTGCTCCGGCTCCGGCGCTGGTCTCTGCGCGCGGCTCCCCCCAGCCCAGCGGAGGCCAACGGCCGGGCGCGGCGGCACCAGCGGGAAGACGGCACCGGCGAGACGATGCGGAGCGTCGGGACCGAGGTGGTGGAGATCAGCGACGGCGAGGGGAGAGGAGGAGCCATTGGGCAGTGCGAGGGGAGAATGCCGGCCGGAGACGACGGACGGAGGAGAAGCGGAGAAGGCGGCAACAGAGTTGGGTTTTCTTGCCGATCTCTTCTTCCGTGTAGCTCTGCTTCAGTCAGAGTTCAGACTTAAGTGCTTAATTAACAGAGGCTCTTTTACACGAGGATCCTTGAAGAAACTCGTATTGTCGTAGTATATATAGGATATATTCTATTCATAGGATATATTATGTAGACTTTAAATTCATTCATAGGATATATTTCTATCAAGACCTTTCAGAGCAAAGAGACGTGGTTAGAAAAAAAATGGTGTCTGATTTTCCACGTCCCAATTCCATAGGTCTCTATCTAGATGTTAGTAGGGCCCTGTTTGTTCCGGATTCTGGGACCAAATTAGCTTTGGCGGTGAAGCCGAATCTGAAATCTGAAACAAACAGCTATTTGAAATTAGCTTTGTCAGTGAAGCTGAATCTAGATTTGGGTCATTTTAGTGCAATTTTCTAAAGCACCTTGAAATGTACTTCGGTGGTGAAGCTGATTCAATCAGCTTCGGCACTGAAGCGAATCCACGGATGATTAAAATCCAACCAAAGCTGTAACAAACAAGGCCTAGATCTTATTGGGTGTTACATGAGCTTGTTCTTTCTTTGAATTTCTGAAAAATTCTAAAGCTTTGGAACAACCATATTTTGGGGTGAAACTTTGTGCTCTAAATAAGGAGGAAAAGGGAAGGGTGGCATGACGGTGTCCCAATTTGACACGGGGAGACTGGTCGCAATTTTCGTAACATGATATGACCATCTGTGCCCAATGTGAAATTGCTTTTGACGAACCTTGTCAGATGACATGGGGTTTCTACTATTTTCACTCGAAGGAGAAAACTTGTCTAATTTATGAGAAAAATCAAACCAAAAACCTCACAAAACTCGATTAGTTGAGTAAAACCCGAGGAAAATCCACTACCCTACGGCCACACTACCTAGCTAATAAAGTGTCGCCGGGTGGACACAACTGCCACAAAAAGCACAATAAACTACCATCTACTCGATGTCGAAGAGAAGCCATAATCAATGGGGAAGGAGGCGCTCCAACTCTGAAAAACATAGCAAGCCACTGCAACCCAAGTTAGTGTTGCTCGCCTTACGAGATGCACCCAAAACCATCGGCGGCTAACTCTTCTGCTAAGTGTGGTAACCGGATGTGGCTTCAAAAACACCAACATCGTTCGATCCAGAAAGACAGGCATGGATTTTCACCCCCGCGGAAGGGGACCCCCAACGATTGGGGGTGGAGTCTCCACAATGACGTGATCGATGAGGGAATGACGCCCGAGAAGATCACATCGACGACACTAACATAAACCGGTAAATTCGTTTGCTCGGAGCAACAACACCACAATCATTAGAGCAGTTTGATGCGCCTTGCTAGCAAGCAACACCACCAACAACTTATTATATTTGTGATTATTCTTCCCTGACCCACCCACCTCCATAGGCCTAACCACTCCGTCCCTCTATATCATGGCATGATCTCCGTCGCTGACAACCTTCCCGCAACTCCAAAAAAAGGGTCCTATTAAAAAAGAAATTATCCAAAATAGAAAGAAGTTTTTTTCAAATTCAATTGTCTATTTATCTCTTATTCAAAAAAATCCTGAAAATCGAATTTCATTTTTTCATTCACTGGTTAGATGATCTAGTTCTCAATATTATTACTTTACTCAATTGACAAATTCCACAACAAATCTCACCACCCCCCTCTCGCACCCGAACCCGTCAAGGCTCCGGCTCGGGCGAGCCATAGCTGGGGACGCCGCCGCGCCCTGTCGCGTCTCGAGCCTAGGACTGCACTCATCTCTATGGAAATCGACATACACAAAGTCAATTTTCAGTTGCTTGAGAACTAGCAAATCCAGAGTTGTATCCACCCAATGGGCATTTGTTCAAACGAAACGGTGAAGGGTGCAATTGGTTGGTGAGACGTTGCAAAATTGCAACTGATTGGCGCAAAATTGTCAAAATGTTTGGCGCTCAAGGGTTCAGCATTTCTACATGGAAGTAGCAGGCGAACACGTCAAACAAGCAAGGATGACTACAGTTGCGTGGAGCCATGTGAGATCGATCTCCCGTGCCCGGATGGCGACGCCGTACGTCGTTGTTTGCTTCCCAGTGGTGGCTGGCCGACGTGCGGCAGCCACGAGCTGCAACGTTGCACATGCGTGCACGGTACGTGTGGACGCATGGGTCGCACGCACGTTGGATACTTGCATATGCGTATGACTCGTGCCACGGAGCAGCTGCCAGCAAGGTTAGAGAGGGGTGCCAACGGGAGATAACTCTGGTAAGTAGTAGCATCTTCCGTTAGAAAAACTCTGGATGTGAGCAACTCCAGATTCCCCAAAGAATCCAACTTCTTCTTCTTCTTCTTCTTTTGGCGAGGAAATGCAACTTTAGTTGTTGAGATGGTACTTACAAGATTACAAGAAGGTGACATACAAACCAGCCTATGGTTGATATGGTTAGGTGGATAGTGGATCCTCAGCCCGCTAGGGTTTAAGTCCCAATACTTGCATTTATCCTGAATTAATTTTAGTATTTCCAGTGATACGTTTTCAGTGGAAGGTGACATTCCTATCGACTACGAGATGTTCAAAAAAGAGCAAGAAAGTCATGTACTAGATTATTAGAGTGTGCATTCCAAAATATTTTGAGGTACCTGAGCAAATGTGCAAACTCAGATTCAATATTTTAAGGTACTTAAGCAAATGTGCAAACTCAGATTCGGCGTATCCGAGTTTTATAAATATTTCCCTTCTCACGGAATCCGCATGCCAGTGAGCTCTTTTTGCTTTCTTTTTTTTTCATCTCTCTCCTTCCTCGACAGCTCTCTCGCGGCTACCCCTCCCTCCTCACCGGCCAGGGATCCAGAATCCCTAAGAGCAACTATAGCCGCACTAGTCTAACGCTCCCTATACGTCCGGGCGGACGGCACGGTCAATGACCGGTCAAAAAATCTTTGACCCAATGCACCCCTCGTACCGCCCTGTACGCCCGGGCTAACCAACACCCTCTGCGCTCCGTCAGTCTTACCCGATCCACCCCGACCCCACATATTTTTCGTCCTCATCTACATCCTGGACGAAACCCGAGCCACTCACTCTAACCCCAAGCTACATTTCGGAGATCTCCAGCCTTCTCCATCATGACGGGCAGCAGATCCGTCAAAATGCTTGTTTAACATTTTTCAAATACTTGTTCAATATTTTTGCCAAATTCTTGAATAACATTTTATTTACATGATCAAAAAAATTCATCATTTTTAATACATGATCAATAGTTTTTCTATACACGTTCAACATCTCTTGTATTCTTAATTAGAAAAATTCAAAAGTTTGTTCAACATTTTCGGAATTCTTAATTAATATTTTTTTCAAATACTTGTTCAAAAAATTCAAATATTTCTTCATCATTTTTTGAATGCTTGATTAACATTTTTTAAATATTTGTTCAGCATTTTTCAAATACTTGTTCAATATCTTTCAAATACTTATTCAACATTTTCCAAATGTCTTTGTAGAGTTTTTTGTAATATATATATTTCTAATATTTCAAAGTATAACAAAAGTACAAAAAATGAAAGAAAAAACAAAAATAAAAATGTAAAAAAAACATAAAAAACAGGCTGTGGCCTCGCTCGCGGGTGCGCTGGCCTATCTTGCTTCCCACTTTAGCGAGTCGGAAGTTACACGCGCTGAAGGCGAGGTATAGGGGCGCCCGGCAAATGTGGCCCCTCAACCAACCCGTA